>NC_134484.1:273243267-273370767 GCF_040206685.1 Ascaphus truei | reverse complement strand
CACTGACAGACACACAGGCACACTGACAGACACACAGGCACACTGACAGGCACACACACAGACACACAGACAGGCACACACACAGACACACAGACAGGCACACACACAGGCACACTGACAGACACACAGGCACACTGACAGACACACAGGCACACTGACAGACACACAGGCACACTGACAGGCACACACACAGACACACAGACAGGCACACACACAGACACACAGACAGGCACACACACAGGCACACTGACAGACACACAGGCACACTGACAGACACACAGGCACACTGACAGGCACACACACAGACAGGCACACACACAGGCACACTGACAGACACACAGGCACACTGACAGACACACAGGCACACTGACAGACACACAGGCACACTGACAGACACACAGGCACACTGACAGACACACAGGCACACTCACAGACACACAGGCACACTCACAGACACACAGGCACACTCACAGACACACAGGCACACTGACAGACACACAGGCACACTGACAGACACACAGGCACACTGACAGACACACAGGCACACTGACAGACACACAGGCACACTGACAGACACACAGGCACACTGACAGACACACAGGCACACTGACAGACACACAGGCACACTGACAGACACACAGACACACTGACAGACACACAGGCACACTGACAGACACACAGGCACACTGACAGACACACAGACACACTGACAGACACACAGGCACACAGGCACACTGACACACTCACAGACACACAGGCACACTCACAGACACACAGGCACACTGACAGACACACAGGCACACTGACAGACACACAGGCACACTGACAGACACACAGGCACACTGACAGACACACAGGCACACTGACAGACACACAGGCACACAGGCACACTCACAGACACACAGGCACACTCACAGACACACAGGCACACTCACAGACACACAGGCACACTCACAGACACACAGGCACACTCACAGACACACTCACAGACACACAGGCACACAGGCACACTCACACACTTTCAGACACTCAGTCTGTCACTCACACACTCACCGGGTCACACGTGGCAGCAGTGGGGTCTCCGCACGGCAGTGGGCCCTCTCCAAGACATGGGACACACAGCGCAGCGTGGGCCTCAGCAGCAGCAGCAGGTCCCCCCCCCCCGAAGCGGCCGACGCCGCAGCACGCACCACGGACACCCCCGGGCAGCAAGCGAGGATCGGGGGCAGGTGATTAGGGGGAGATCATGGGCAGGAGGCGGACTGGCGCAGTAGGCGCGCACGGGGGAAGCTGGGTTGGCACTTCCCCCTCCGTCCCACGTGGGGAGCGGAGGGTGCGGGGGGGGCTGGATCGCGCGCTTGTTTTGGGCTTCCCCCTCCATCCCACGTGGGGAGCGGAGGGTGCGGGGGGGCTGGATTGCGCGCTTGTTTTGGGCTTCCCCCTCCGTCCCATGTGGGGAGCGGAGAGGGGAGGGTGTGGGGGGGGGGGCTGGATCGCGCGCGGCGCTTGTTTTGGGCTTCCCCCTCCGTCCCACGTGGGGAGCGGAGGGGGGGGGGCTGGGTTGCGCGCGGGGGCTGGGTTTGGGCTTCCCCCTCCGTCCCACGTGGGGAGTGGGGGGGGAGGGATGCGGGGGATTCTGGGTTGCTGGGGGGAACAGGCAGCGCAAATGGCAGGACACTCTGCTTGCCCTGTGCACGCGCGCCGGGACCACAGGATTTGCCGCCATTTTTTTAAACTTTTTTTTTAACCCAATCAGGGAGGGGGATTATTTATTTATTTATTTAAAAAAAAAAAAAAAAAAAAAAACATTGGCACGAGCAGGGGAATTCATTGAGCTGCAGCACGGGTCGCCAGCTGCCTAAATCCACTCGCAACGGGCGATTGGTTATCATTATTTGTCGAGCACTGTATATATATATATATAGATATATATATATCTATATCTCTCTCTCTCTCTCTGTCTCTCTCATATATATATATATATATATATATATATATATATATATATATATATATATATATATATATATGTAGAGGTATCAGTACCGTGTTAGCCGAGCTTCAATAATCAAAAAAATGCTTTTATTTGTGCGAGCTTTCGAGATACACTGATCTCTTCTTCCGGCGATGTTACAATGAATGAAGCAAAAGGTAAACTTAAAAACAGTGTCTCTTGGAATGTTATCTGTGCTGTTCCTTCCCCTGGTGTGGATGTGTTTTATGGCTAGAGGTGTCAAAAGGTTACTGTGAAAGCAAGTTAAGAAAGAGTGTGTATGTGTATCAGTGTGAATAAAAATGAATGGAGAGCCCACAGTATATACAGTGCTTTACACAAGGTGTGTGTGGAGTGGGGCTGGATATAAATGGTGTGGGTGGGTGTGGAAATGTGAGAGTTAGTAGCACAACTAAAAGTGTGTGTGGATACTTAGTGGTCCCTATTGGTGTATAGGGATGGAAAAACAAGGAGTATTAGTATGTGTGAGAGACAGCTGTGTGTGCAAACATATAGCACAGTATGTACAGACATGGCCTTTAGCGCTTATGGGACGAGCGTTCACTACTGTCAGTAATGACTCATAAAATTTCGATCTCTGTTTAGGCCACTGCTAAGTGTCCCGAACAGTTGCATAAATTTGTTATATATATATATATAAAAGTGATAATGTGTATATCAGGGGTGACTCCATTTTGTCTGCTGTATAACCATTTTATGCTAACACTGCCATTCTGCTTAGTAGTATAAAAATTAACTAACCTTTTCTCAACTACCCTTTTTATGAATTTAATGTTGGCTGGACTTCTGAACTGAAATAGGAAGTATTGACCAAATAAGGTACAAATGGGAAATTATGTACGGTCTCAGCAATTTAATCTTGAATCATGTGATGTACGGGAGTTTCCAAATAAATTATTTAGTATCTTGTTATGTCTAACATTAGCACAAAATAAGGGAAATGGAAATTGGCATACTGTATTATCACCTTTGTTTTCGCTTGGCTATATAACCTGACTGAAATCGCCTAATAAACAGGAGAGATTTTTGACGCACACTGGTGTCAAAGTCAATTATTTCTCCTCCGAGCTGCTCGTACTTTTCCAGGGCTGTAACAGTGGGAAAGGCCTCCGGAGGTGTGAAGTCGATCCGAGTACGGAGAAGGTCCCTACGTATCCAGTAGAGGATAATTTATTTACATCTGGTGTCAGAAAGCGGTGATAAGGCGTCAACGGTTGGGTAAGTACAAGATATCATTTTTATCTGTATATTATCCTCCCGGTGTCCCTTATCTAGAACCCTATTATACATTGCCTCCGTACTGGACGAGATAGAGTATATGGTTAATAGTTAAAACCACATATGAGTTACGGACTCATATGAGCCAAGGATATTAAGGTAGAATCCTGGCTGAGTATAGTGACAGGGTGAGTCCCTGCTAAGAGATATCTGTGAATATCAGGAAATACTCTTACGGTGACTGTGGAAAAGTATAAAAAAAAAAACTTTTGTGGGGGGAATATTGCTGGAATATTGCTGTACATGTGCATGTATTTTCGGTATATAAGATACTGCTGCGACACACTTTATTCGAGCAAATACCCAGTATGTACCTGGCAGATACCTGGAATGCGCCGCTCCTCACCTCAGACAAGCCCCGTTGCATTTGCCTTCCCAGCCATGGTTCATGCCTGGCTGACGGGCGGCTGATCTGTTAAATGATAATGATTAGGATTTAATAGGCTGCAATGCTTCGCGTGTCTACCAGATGGCATAAATTCATAAATTGTAATGCAGTATATATATATATACTGTGCAGTATTGCAGCCAGCGGGAATAAAATGCTTCAATCCCTGCCTGGAAAATAACGCAATGCACTCGGGCAGAAAACAGTCACAAACCTCAATACACCTGAGTATACCCGAATTCGTGGGACTAGCCGAGCTCTAATAAAGTGTGTCGCCAGTGTATATCCTTAAAGTGCATAAGAACGCCGTAAATTTTACTGTGCTGTGCTTTCTTGCATGAATATCTAAGACATTATTTTAAGCCATTTTGTTTTAGAGAACTTGTATTGTATTGTTAAAATGGGTGAGTCTAACAGTAAACATGCCCATGGGGATTCCAAACAATCTACATCAAAAAATAAGAAAAGCAAACATGTTAAACCTGATAGCACGACTGGCAATGCTAAAACACCTGACAAACCCAAACCTATAACTACACTTATAATTAATCGACACTATGACCCTGCCATAGAAACACCCAAAGACTTTGTGACAGCATGTACGTCAGACTACTATTCCGACCCTTTTGTCGATAACATGGCTGGCTGGTCTGAGAAAATGCAATCTTCCAACCCTTTCCCGAGGGAAGGTAGTTTTTCCCCATTCCATATGACGATGATACGGGGCTTATGTTTGGGTGGTGATCCTGAATGGCTCTGGTTCCAGCCGGATCCCGAATGGGACACAACATATATGACACTATGTGGCCGTATTTGGGTTAAGCTAGCCCCTAAGGTTACGGTGGCACCAAAGACTATTAACCCAAAAGCCGAAGAGCCGATATGGCCACCCCCGCCCAAGCCCCCTATACCGGTGTATTCTCTAAACCCGTGTGCACCCCTAGGGGATTTGTTATTGCCAGATGTTCTTCCCCCGCCACCAATGATGGAACACTTGCAACCACCCCCCTACCCCCCAAAGCCCCATGTGCCCCATGTTCCCATGATTAGACCTTACTATGTTGGCAGCATTATCATACTATGCTGCGCAAATTACAAAACCCCCTGGCCATTACACTATAAACACCCCACCCACCCAGAGAAGGTCCTCTGTACCCCATAGCACGTGGACTCATGATGATACGTACCCCCCCAAATCTACGTCCACTCATGGGGAATCAAGGGGTAACACAATTCCTACTGTGTCACTCCATGAGCCATTACTTCCCACCTCATCCGACCCGATATAAATATCACCTCCTGTCTGCAGGGAGGTTGCACCTACTGACACTAGCAATGCGCAAGTAACCCAGATCTGTAACCCTGTTGACATACTGACAAAGGAAATGAAAGGGTTTACAGATGTAATTACTGAGTCACTCACAGTAGCGCGCTCACCCATCACTGATCCACCAACACCCCCCCCAATGCCTGTGGATAATAAAGTTGAAACACAGGAGGAGACTATTACGATGGTGTCCCCTGATTCACTTGGCAAAGCCATACATCTCACAAACGAGCTGATCGCAATAGGAACAACCCCGAGACCATCAATAAATACTGTTTACTCACCTATTGTTCCACATGTCTCCACACCAGTAGCCAAGAGAACACGACATGCTTTAGTAGCAAGGGAACAGGTAGACACACAGAACACAGGCCAGGCAGAAGTTGATACGGCATTTCCTTTTATGACTTTAGGCAGGGAGATTCTAATACAGTCAGTGGACACCACATTAATGGAGTCCTGGGCAAAAGGCTGCCCTGACCCATTTAAAAACCCCAGTGGTGCCATTAAATATTTACAGAAAAGAAGTCAGGGATACCAATTTACGGGAGGAGATATTAGGTTTTGTCTGGATTGTTTAACCGGAGATATTGACACTGACTAGTCCAAGGCTGATCCTTACTTAGATAAGAAATATGATGTGCCCGGGGACAGTACTAAATATGGTTTTTGGTGATAGATCTAATGTTCCCAGGGATGGTGAATTTGTCTGGAACGATCCCCGTACTGTTGCCCAGCTATGGGAGCACTTGCAGAAATATTTCTTTGATCAAGGCAGATCAAGGAAAAATGTTGGCTTAATTATGACCATTAAGCAAAAGGAAAAGGAGTCAGTTACATATTTTTGTCGTCGATTTAAAGATGAATGGGTAAACACAGCAGGAATGCAATTTCCTAAGAAAGCAGATGATGAGATGAATATTTTGTACGTGCAATCTTTACTAAATGGTCTGTGCGAACAGCATAGGCAAATCATCTATATGACAGTGACCGGATGGCAGAGAATGACACCAGACGACATAGTGGGACATCTGGCCATCTTGTTTTGTCGGTACAATAACATCTTTAAACCGCCCGAACATGGAATCACTCATTTCGAGTTATTCTACAATGTCCAGTAAATCTATTGGGACGTGATTTAATGGCTAAAATGAAACTTGATATAAGTATTAATGACGAGGGAGGGATTACTTTAAGTTCCCCATACCTCCCCCCTCATAATTATGATCTCTCTCTCTTTCAGCATGACACTGGCAGACTAAAAGTTCGAGGCCTAAACATGCCCAAAAGATTAATTAAACAATTGAGGAAGTTAGCAAAATTTGGTGTTCACGGTGATATGCCGTACACACGTATGACATTTACCAACCCCATTTCTTGCACTATTTATGATCCAGCGGCACAAATGCATGATTCAAGAGCAGATACGGCTGTCTCTGCTCGCATTGAAGGTGTATGGATGACACCAACAAGAGTATACATTGCATCAGATAAAGGAGCCTTTTTGTGGGCTAAGGGAGAACAGCTTGTGTTACAAGACAAATACTTACCTATTGACAAGATATGGGATATTGAATGGAATCTTTATTCTGCTAACATTGCTGACATACCTTTATCATTACAGGACATTGACCCACGGGTATGGGCGACTTCTAACACTGACCCAGGTTTCATCTCATGCACACCATACGAGGCCACATTACGCCCACGAGCACGTCCGGTATACATCAAACAGTACCCACTCTCTGCAGAGAAGGAAAAAGGGATAGAACCTATTATCAGGGAGTTACTCACAAAGGGAGTGATAGAACCAACTGTCTCACCATACAACACACCAGTTAACCCTGTCCCAAAACCTAACAGCTCGCAGTGGCGTTTCACGCAAGATTTGCGCGCAGTTAATGAGTTAGTGCAACCATTAGCGCCTATAGTACCAGATGTTACAGCAATCATTACAGCCATACCTGCAACAGCAACATATTTCACAGTAATTTACCTTAATTCAGCTTTCTTTTCCATTCCGGTGCACCCCAATACAAGATCTTTGTTTGCATTCACCTTTAAAGGTGTTCAATTTCGCTGGTGTCGTCTACCCCAGGGATATTGCGATTCACCTACCGCTTACAGCACCGTAGTGCGCATGATTTGTAGTGCGTATGTGGATGATTTGCTACTCTGCAGCCAAACGGAAGAAATATGCACTCTGGACACTCACAGTCTGATGGAGCATCTCGCTGCTACGGGTCATAAGGTCTCACCTCACAAGATACAGATGGCGCTACAAACTGTCAAATATTTAGGCTTCATACTACAGCCAGGACAGAGACTCCTATCATCAGAACGAGTCAAGGTAATTGCCAATCTCCCCAAACCAAAGACGAAAGCTGCTATGCTATCATTTCTGGGGATGATCACCTATTGCCGCCAATGGATACCGAACTGTTCTCACTGGGATAACATTTTGAGACAATTGACATTGATGCATCAACCAGACACAATACAATGGACACCAGAGACTAACATTGCATTTGCCGAACTCAAGACTGCATTGTGTTCAAGCCCCGCTCTGGGCTTGCCGAACTATCACCTGCTTTTTCATTTGTTTTGCAGCGAGACAGGCACCGTGGTTGTTGGCATACTGGCACAGGAGCATGGCTCGGGCTATAGGCTGGTGGCATTCTATTCTAAGAAACTGCAGGAGATTGTGCAGGGGTTCCCGGCATGTTTAAGACAAGTGGCTGCATGCGCTATCATGGTAGAAACAGTACAATCTATTGTGCTGTCACACAAACTAACCTTGCATACATCACACCAAGTACTACATGTTCTCAAAAACCTCACTACACAGCACATGACCGCACAGCGTAGAACAGGGTATGAAACCATCCTCACTTCTACCGCAAACCTTACTGTCCAGTATCACCCATCGCACACGGGCCCAGCACGATTTCTGTCCAATCTGTTACTGCACAACGATGACATAGAAGAGCTTGATCATGACTGCCTACAGAACATACATAACACTACGTCAGTAAGGAGCGACTTAGAAAGTACGCCCCTTAGATGGGTCATGCTCTAAACCTGCAGATGGCGTATATCTGACAGGATTTGGAGTAGTTACCAGACAGGTTACCAGACACAGTAATCTGTTCTGGAGCATTACCGTTTGTTTCAGTTCAAGCAGCAGAGTTAGTAGCACTGACTGAAGCATGCAAAGCATCATCACAGAATACGGTAACCATTTACACAGACTCTCGTTATGCATACGGAGTAGTACACGATTTTGGAGTAATATGGAAAAATCGTGGTTTTGTCAGTGCCGATGGTAAGGGCATATCTCATGCCACATTGGTAGAACAGCTACTGGATGCCATGTTGCTACCCAGTAAATTGGCCATTGTCAAATGCAAAGGACATGCTGGAGGAGAGACAGATGAGGCCAAAGGTAATGAGTTGGCTGATTTTTATGCTAAAAAGGCTGCACACTCACAGATTATGTTCCCTGCCTATACTACCACTGTTGACACACAACTCAATATGGTCATGACATGTCACCTCCCAGACTATGATCTTAAAATGTTACAGAAACTTGCAGAGGACAAAGACATAGAACTATGGAAGGAAAAAGGCCTAAGCAAAGATGAAAACGGGATTTGGACTAAGGGCACAGTGATAGGTTTTCCTAAAATAGCCAGCCCTATTTTAATCTCACATTTTCACGGAATTGGGCATAAGGGAAAGAAAGCGACAGGTGATCAGATTAAGGAATTGTTCTTAGTAAGAGACATTGATCAGGTAGTTGAGACACAGCTAGCAAGATGTCTGACATGCATCAGAAACAATACGCAGGGCACACGACCCGCACAACATGAACATTTACCGCCACCTAGTGGCCCAATGAAGCAAATACAGATTGAGTTCACACAGATGCCAACAGCGGCGGGAAAACTAAAATACTTATTGGTAATGGTAGATCAATTCAGTAAATGGGTAGAAGCATTCCCTACGACGAACGAAAGCTCAAAGACGGTTGTAAAAATACTTTGCAAAGAGATCATCCCCCGCTGGGGATGCCCACTTCAAATAAATAGTGATAGAGGAACACATTTCACATCCCAGGTGATCCAAGGAGTTGCCAAAGCTCTCGCTATAGATTGGAAGTTTCACATACCATATCACCCACAGTCTTCAGGTCAGGTAGAGAGGACCAATCGCACCATCAAGGATAAACTGCGTAAAGGAACAAATGGTACCTTTTCAAGATGGCCAGATGTCCTTCCCGCAGTCCTTGCAGAAATCAGAATGACCCCGAATAGTACTACCAAATTGTCACCATTTGAAATTTTAATGGGGCGGCCGTTTCCAACTCCCTGGGCTCATGGTACGTATTGCCCGAAGGAAGTTGGAGACTTAGAACAAATTCAAGAGAATTATGTGTATCATTTGATACAAAAATTGAATGGCATCTATGGTGATGTTTCTTCTTCTCTTCCGCTCCCTTCAGAAAAGCCGACACATCCTTTCCAGCCTGGAGACACAGTGGTGATCAAGCGTCTTCCGACCAAAGGAGGGACGACGGAGCCTCCCTACGGACTTCCAACCACAATCTTAGCAGTAACTCGTACAGCCGTACTGACAGAAGAATTATCAACATGGATCCATGCGTCACGGATCAAGTCAATCAAGAACCAGAGACACGAATCCGAATCATCAAGGAAGGAGTAGTTGCACGATCCCAGAGGACCGCGCTCAAACGTGTATACGGTCTTACAGTATCTAGCTTATGTATATTGTTAGTGTGCATTATCTACCACATATGCGTAAAGGAGTTGCTTCATAGTCATTATACAAGCTGTGCTAACTGCCCTCATGACAACTCATGGGAATCATGGTTAAGCTCTTCTTACCGTGAGTCTTTCCCTGAGGAAGGTGAAACTTCATCTCCCCTTCCCAGAGAACGATTTGAAAATGAAACCCATGTACCACAAATCCAGTCTAATTTCTCAAATCTGCCTGAAAGATATAACACCCGCTCAAAACGCATGGCCTCATCTCTGATAGAAGTCAAAACTAACATTTGGAAATATTTAGCTGTTGATGTACTGAACATGTCACATTTCTGTTTATCTGACATGACCAGCACAAAAGATATACTTACAAGTTGTCTGATAGCAGTACCCACACCAGTAGAAATTTTGTTAAAAGTCTTTAGCACCCGTCATGACGATAGTCAGGCAGGAGAACATGATGTGAGGCAGCATCTCTCTGTGTATGAATACTGTCATGACTGTCCCCAGTGTATTGGTAAAGAGTGGGCTAACATGACACAAATTAGGACCCAGAACATTACACAAGGGGATGTATGTTATCAAATGACCTGTAACCCAGAATACATAGGTAAATGTAAACAGGTACAATTAATGCCCTCAACATCCACCAACATAACTCAAGTACTGTGTGCCCGAACTGAAGAAAAATGCTATAATGTCACTAATACTATGAGTTGCAATCACACGATAAGAACACCAAGTCACCTATATTCTGTAAAACTTCCCGTGGGATGGTTGTTTTCCTGTGGTAGTACAACATACACATATATACCAGGAAACAACTCTGGGGGACCATGTACTCTCACCAGGTTAGGAATCATGATGTTTTCTGTAGAACCTGGCCTACATCAAACCAAGGTTAAGCGATCCACTATTCCACTTACTGAAGAATGCAACCCACATGTAACCTTATTATCAGAGACTGAAATTATAAGTCTAGGAGTCTCCCTTGTTGGAGTACCCGGATTGTCAGTGCATTCAGCAAAAACTATAAGGAAGCTAGCATGTGCTGTAGCAAAGGGGTTAAACCAAACCTCCCAGGCCATAGAAGAATTAATGATAGATTTGAAGGGTACACGTAAAGCAGTTTTGGAAAACCGTGCAGCAATTGACTATCTGCTGCTCAAACACAAACATGGTTGTCAGGACTTTGAGGGAATGTGCTGCTTCAATCTGTCGGACCATTCCAAGTCTGTGCAGAATCATATGTCAAATATAAGAAAGCTTGTTGCAGGCATTACTGAAAGAGTTGATGAGTTTGATTGGACTTTTGGCATAGGTACATGGCTTGGAGAATTGGGAAAGAAAATTGTAATGGGAATAGTAATTTTCGTTTGTGTGTTTGTACTACTACTTGTTCTTATTACATGCTGCAAAATAATGGGTTCAGCATTATGCAAATTTATGATGCCATCTGTTAAGTCAGTTAGTCACACATATGCTGCCCTGAACATTAATGCCCCTGTTTCTGGTCCCGCAACCCTGGCCTACAACTCCAGAATCACAACCACTAATGGCCCGATGACTTTGGTGGATTATCCAGGATTGGATTATGAGAATATGCAAATCCAGTACGAGACCTCCGCAGTATAAGGGGTTGTCATTGTTATGACAAAAGGAGGGACTGATAATGTGTATATCAGGGGTGACTCCATTTTGTCTGCTGTATAACCATTTTATGCTAACACTGCCATTCTGCTTAGTAGTATAAAAATTAACTAACCTTTTCTCAACTACCCTTTTTATGAATTTAATGTTGGCTGGACTTCTGAACTGAAATAGGAAGTATTGACCAAATAAGGTACAAACGGGAAATTATGTACGGTCTCAGCAATTTAATCTTGAATCATGTGATGTACGGGAGTTTCCAAATAAATGATTTAGTATCTTGTTATGTCTAACATAAGCACAAAATAAGGGAAATGGAAATTGGCATATTATCACCTTTGTTTTCGCTTGGCTATATAACCTGACTGAAATCGCCTAATAAACAGGAGAGATTTTTGACGCACACTGGTGTCAGACTCAATTATTTCTCCTCCGAGCTGCTCGTACTTTTCCAGGGCTGTAACAGTGGGAAAGGCCTCCGGAGGTGTGAAGTCGATCCGAGTACGGAGAAGGTCCCTACGTACTGCACCGACACACTTTATTCGAGCAAATACCCAGTATGTACCTGGCAGATACCTGGAATGCGCCGCTCCTCACCTCTAACAAGCCCCGTTGCGTTTGCCTTCCCAGCCTGGGTTCATGCCTGGCTGACGGGCGGCTGATCTGTTAAATGATAATGATTAGGATTTAATAGGCTGCAATGCTTCGCGTGTCTACCAGATGGCATAAATTCATGAATTGTAATGCAGTATATATATATATACTGTGCAGTATTGCAGCCAGCGGGAATAAAATGCTTAAATCCCTGCCTGGAAAATACCTCAATGCACTCGGGCAGAAAACAGTCACAAACCTCAATACACCCGGGTATACCCGAATTCGTGGGACTAGCCGAGCTCGAATAAAGTGTGTCGCCAGTGTATCCAGTAGAAGATAATTTATTTACAATAAGAGAGACAGAGATATATATATATATATATTGACAAAGATCAAACAGTCAGCACTCTGATGTAAAACAAAAGGCAGTTGCTAGTCCCATAGGGATCCACATAACATACAAACCAGCCCAAAGACCAGTAAGGAGACAGCAACCAACGAGGTGTAATCCAAAGAAGTCTGTATTGAAATAAACAGGTACACGAAAGCCAACGTTTCGGTCTCTCAGGGAGACCTTCCTCAGGGCCGTGCAAACACCACACTAACAGTGACCCTACTTATATACCCACACCCCTAGTGCAACCAATTAAACATAACCAATCACCAGCAACCTGTCATGATTTACCTGTTATGCAGCTGAGCACCGTTGAGAAACAACCAATGCCTGGACCAAAAGGAGTCATGCGGATCCACACGCAGGAAAAAGCAATGTGGTAATCAAAGGCAGCCAACTCAGGCATCTGAGTCTGTAGATTCACGAGCAGGGAAACCCCTCCCGTGATCCAGGCTGCCTGCTCTGATGTCTATAGCCTGCGACCGGTGTCGGGAGCTACAGCGCGTCACCTGACTAGCCTGCGCGTCATAGGGCAAAGTGTGAGCCGGGGAGCCAATGGGAAACATCCATGCGCACTGGAAAGGTGCGCAGTACCCTGATGGAGGAACCCTGGCAACCAAGGACGCCAGCACACAGTCTGCGCAGACGCAGTAGTAAACACTGATAGAAAGGGCAGCGCTGCACCCACAGCACTAATGCAAGGCAGATACACGAGCCAAAAAAGGGCTGAGGCTGAAAATAAAGCCACAAAAGGCAGTGGTCAAGGTCCCAGGAGTACCAGCTGCACCCCACAATATAAAACATGACAATAAAAAGACAATCAAAACAAGGGAGTGACAGTGTGCAAGGGAAGTGAAGCTATGGAGGAACAATGTCCACACGTCAAAAATATGCATGCAAACATAAAAATAAACATTCAAATATGGTCAAAAGATCAAAGCAAGCAAAAATCAATGCGCAGGTAGCCATAAACAATTTACAAAAAACAGCCCAGTTTCAGCTCTTCGTTCAGTCCCCCTGGTGCCATAGTCCGCAGTTCAAAAATGAGTCTGGCCTCCTGTTGTAGCAAGATCTTGCCTCTGTCACCACCACGCGTAGGGATAGGGACCTGCAGGATAGGCATGCATCTAAGCGTTGCTAAGGAGTGTCTATGTTCTTTAAAATGTATCGCGACAGGGAGACATTTAAGGTCCATGTCATCGCCACCGCTCACTAGGGCTTTCCTGATGGTAGTACGGTGCATGGCCATCCGCTCCTTCAGCATCCTCACAGTTTTTCCAATATATAGAAGTCCACAAGGGCATCTGATGTAGTATACCACAAATTTGGATTCACAATTGAGTGCCTGTTGGAGTTTGATGGGAATGCCACTGTGGGGATGATTGTAGCTGGGGCCCAATTGCATGAACTGGCAGTTAGTACAGCCATGACATCGATATGAGCCTGGTTTCTTGACCAACCAGGTCTTGGAGGTGGCATATTTCTCTATTGGATCCGATCCTGTCACCATGTCACCAATACTAGGGCCGCGACGGAAGCAGAACAACGGTGGTTCCTTGGCACATGTGCCTATCCTCTCATCATTTTGTAAGATCCGCCAATTCCCCCGGATGCATCGCTTGATGTCATTGGAGGCGGTGCTGAAAGTGCTGACTATGTTGAGTCTGTTAGTCTCCGTTTGTTTAGGAACTGATGTCAGTAATAAGCTCCTGTCAACCTGTTCCACCAATTGTTTATGGCTACCTGCGCATTGATTTTTGCTTGCTTTGATCTTTTGACCATATTTGAATGTTTATTTTTATGTTTGCATGCATATTTTTGACGTGTGGACATTGTTCCTCCATAGCTTCACTTCCCTTGCACACTGTCACTCCCTTGTTTTGATTGTCTTTTTATTGTCATGTTTTATATTGTGGGGTGCAGCTGGTACTCCTGGGACCTTGACCACTGCCTTTTGTGGCTTTATTTTCAGCCTCAGCCCTTTTTTGGCTCGTGTATCTGCCTTGCATTAGTGCTGTGGGTGCAGCGCTGCCCTTTCTATCAGTGTTTACTACTGCGTCTGCGCAGACTGTGTGCTGGCGTCCTTGGTTGCCAGGGTTCCTCCATCAGGGTACTGCGCACCTTTCCAGTGCGCATGGATGTTTCCCATTGGCTCCCCGGCTCACACTTTGCCCTATGACGCGCAGGCTAGTCAGGTGACGCGCTGTAGCTCCCGACACCGGTCGCAGGCTATAGACATCAGAGCAGGCAGCCTGGATCACGGGAGGGGTTTCCCTGCTCGTGAATCTACAGACTCAGATGCCTGAGTTGGCTGCCTTTGATTACCACATTGCTTTTTCCTGCGTGTGGATCCGCATGACTCCTTTTGGTCCAGGCATTGGTTGTTTCTCAACGGTGCTCAGCTGCATAACAGGTAAATCATGACAGGTTGCTGGTGATTGGTTATGTTTAATTGGTTGCACTAGGGGTGTGGGTATATAAGTAGGGTCACTGTTAGTGTGGTGTTTGCACGGCCCTGAGGAAGGTCTCCCTGAGAGACCGAAACGTTGGCTTTCGTGTACCTGTTTATTTCAATACAGACTTCTTTGGATTACACCTCGTTGGTTGCTGTCTCCTTACTGGTCTTTGGGCTGGTTTGTATGTTATATATATATTGAGATATATAGAGATATATATAGATATATAGATATATAGAGAGAGAGGTGTATATATATATATATATATATATATATATATATATATATATATATGTATGTGTATATATATATATATATATATAGAGAGAGAGAGAGAGAGAGAGAGAGAGAGAGAGAGAGAGAGAGAGAGAGAGAGAGAGAGAGAGAGAGAGAGAGAGAGAGAGAGAGAGAGAGAGAGAGAGAGAGAGAATGTGTGTATATCTAAATGTTGTTCGGTCTGTGTAGAAATATGTATATCTTATCAATGTTGATGAGTTAGCCCACATTGTTATTGTAATTAAAATAAGCAATTTGTTTTTGCCATTATAATTGAATAAGCTTAAAGTCCAGTTTCGTTTCATGTGAATAGAGTGTATCTGACCATAAATTATCTCACCCAATTATAGCAACTATTTTGTGGTGGGAGAAGAACCAACCGTATAAATGCTCGCTTGTATTGTAACCTTGAAAAAACCCACAAAGATACAATGTTTCAATTCTCACATTCATCTAATATGCTTATGTGTTCAACTTCCACACTGTTCATTTGAAAGGAGAAGAAGACATGGCAGTTTCAGCTATATTGCAGAGCAATTCACTCCAATCTTACAAGTTCATGATTTATGCAGCCATCGAGTCAAAAAGAGATAAAAAAGCTACAGTCAGTGAAATCTATGCCTTTATCAGTGAAACCTATCCTGACTTCAAAGAAGCAGCCAATCAAAGAAATTGGAAAACTTCTGTCCGTTTCACTTTATCCGCAAATAAATATTTTGAGCGTGTACCCACAGACAAGTAGAAAGATATAGCTGCTGGCATGTTGCTCCCTCATTTAAAATTAACACTGAACAGGGAACACATCTTCTGCTAAATAGCCTTTTCTTGCCTATTAGCACTAACATTGAATGCTCACAGGCTGTGACATCTGCTAACATACCTGCACTGTCCCTTGAACAAGACGAGATGCAAGATGGACATAACTTCTACGGTATTTTTCCAAACTTACAGCCAGAATACGAGTATGTGGATGTAAACAACGAAGCTTTGTACCTACCTCCGCCCGTCTTGTTTCAACAACCCACTGCGGATCCATATGACGGTGTCACGGAGATGTGTCTTAATCAAGATTCCACGATTGACTCAACCATAACTGATGCGGCTGTGCCTTGCTGGAGCGATGTTTTGGAGCAAATGGATGTCTACAATAATGGTAAAAAAATTTTTTGCATACTTTTACACTCATAATATATGTTACAAATATGATAGCATCATCTGCATAATATACACAATGTTGTAGCCAAATGACTGCATAAAGTGTAAAATAGCTGACATGCTTACATATATACATTAGCTAAAAATAATAATTCGTATTACATATTACTACATTAACATCCATGACTACACATTGGTGCCGGAGTCATTATGAACTCATTATGTGTGTTAAAATCGAATGTTCGAACTGTTACAGTAACTGTAACACACACACTTCATTGTTAAACATTCAACATATGAAAACAATGTACGTGTCGCCGACATGTGACGTAGGTACGTGCTCATGTCCCAATGCGTCCTGACAACGTTTACCGATGCGCAGGCCACCACCCCCCCCCCCCGACGTGCGCGCATGTCACAGTATTGTCTTTGACCTTAGCTTATTCTTACGGTCAGTGCAGTGTGTCATGCGCGCACGATGGTAGAGCGCTGTAGGCCAATGGTCATTCAGTGGGAGGTGTTTTTGCGCCACTTTCATGGTGCGTGAACATGACCTCACGCGTCTTGTTTACGCTCATTGTGTGAGTGTCCCGTTTGTGCGTGGAGACACGTCAGTTGCCAACGTTAATATATGTACGTCTGTATAAGTGCATTTGTTTATCTTCCATATATGTACAGTAGCTTATGCGATCATATGCTTACTGCTAGCAACAACATCAGCATGGAGGAACATGTCTTGTACGCACAGCTTACACATCGTCTTGCGCATGCAATAATACTTAGTCCACAGATGACTGAGGTGAGCGCGCAACACACGTTATGCGCACACATTATTATGTATTCATGACCCGGAAGTCACATATTAGTAGTAATGCGACCAACGGCATTTTATACATTAAAATCTTTTGTCGGTTTAGATTTATCCCTTGCTGTTTCAACATATATGTAACTGAATTGTTAATGTCGACAATCATATTAATATGTGTTAAGCGTTATGATGATGAAACATACATCAATGTGCAATGTTAAAATCGAATGTGTTTGCTTTATTTCACAGATGTCGGTTATGAATACATGGGACAAATGTATGATTAGAGATGGAATCAAGAAAATATTACCTGAGTGTGACGCGTGTAGACAATCAATTATAATAAATCTGTAGCAATGCTTTTGAACACTTTTGCACTGATTATGAATATACAATTGAAGTAGGCTTGTGTGTATTTTTTAAGTCAGTACTAAATGTTGATTATTATGTTGATAACCAATAAACAATAACATTACATTTACATATGTCTTGAATATTTGATAACATAATACGTATTGTAATGTCATGTGATATGTGAAAGCAACATTATCACTATTATAACACAATTAGCTACTATATATTGTAATCTGTTATGTTAAATGTCAAATCATATACATAAAAGTTACAACATGTTAAACATTTTATATTTCTAAGTACACAATAACAATAGTTATCTTCTTTTGTAAAAAATGTGCAGAAAATATAATATATTGAAATACATTCTTGTGTACACATACAGTAATATGCATTAGGTCATTAATGTTATGTATACATGATTAACACTTTATGATTTGTGTTTTCATTTTAAAAAACCTAACAATAATTGAGTGTTATTTCTACACGTTAAACACATACATAGCTACATGAAGGCTACGATGTTTTGACTCAATAATGTATGCAAATATGGTTTAGTTAACAAATACATGCATTACACAAACAATGAAAAACATAAACACAAACACATTACAATGTGATGAAATGTGTGTGTAACAACATTTGTAAGTCATTAATGTTACTAGGTTTACACTTGTTATAAAGGATGAGGATCATCATTCATAAGTACAGTTGATCACATAAACATGTTGTGGATAACATTATCATTGTGTTTACGAAGCAATACACATTTGTTAAGAGAGACTAGAATAATTTGGAATGGTTCAATCATTTAAAACTAACTTAGATGTACGCCAAATCAACACACATCTTGAATTTGTACATATACATGTGACAAGGTCTTCAGGAAGATGAAGATGAAGAGAGAGAAGAAGTAATTACATCAATTGCAATGGTTAGGAGGTTTAGCACTTTGGTTCTTGGATACAAACATGCTTTGAGTGTTAGCATCGCTCATGTGCATGATGTTATGTTGTAAACACATCATCATGACACATTCTGTAATGTAGTTAATAACATTTGAACACACTATCCAATAACATTAAAGTAAAAACAAGCACACGGACACAATAAACGAAGGACATATTGCCAAGCTCACAACTTCTTCATCAACTAATGGTTACACATCATATCACAATACCTGTCTGGATGTTTGAGCCTCTTATTCCATATGTTACATCTCATAAATTCCATGACTAGTCATTGGAGTAATCTGATTGAAAAATAACATGGAGAATAAAAAAATATTTTCTTTAAATCACATGTTCATTCAGCTTATTCAACAACATATGTGATACTTAAGAATGTGATATAAAAAACGACAACATATCTGAGCTATGTGATCTCAAATAAACAATATGCTACACATCATTGTCACACATGTGACACCCCAAGTGAACATTTGTATCTAAAAATATCGCAGTAAGTATTGGGTACCAACATATTTTAAAGGTACTTCATGCTTAAACCACAAACCTTCTGACAGACAATATAGATTTGGTAGCCATTATTTGCTGAGGTAAACACACAACTGTTTAGTGGTTACAATTTGTATTCAACCTGTTTAAGAATCACATACCGGTGTCACATGTAATTGTCCACACAGCCGAGAAGAGGAAGGTGCGAGTAGGAGATGCATCCGTTTCCTATGTTAATGATATTTGGAGACATGTATTTGTCAGAAACATGAATGAATACATATATGTAGTACTATGAACATATAGGTAGTTGCTTACATGTAAAATATGTGTTGATCACATTACGACGTGTCTCAACACCACAGGCAGTTTGCTCACTGTCAGCTGCTAAATTGACGGGATGCTCCTCCTCCAAGTCCTGACGTATTTCGCTAGGCATATTATGCCGGAGTGCCAGATTGTGCAGAATGCAGCTAGCTATAACTATATCAGACACTTTCTCAGGCTTATATTGGAGTGCCCCGCCAGTTCTATCTAAGCACCGGAAGCGTGTTTTTAAGAGGCCAAAAGTCCGCTCAATGACCGATCATGTCGATATGTGGGCTACATTATAGCGGTCATCGGCTTCAGATTGCGGGTTAGGCACCAGTGTCAGAAACCAAGGCCGAATTCCGTATCCTGTGTCACCTATAATCCATTGTGCAGAAACAGTACACAATGTGTAAACATTCTTTCATGCAACATTTAACAAATACACAATTGTTGTTTGTTAACACTTAGAATTATTCAGAAAGTGACTAAATGTACTCACCCACCAGCCAACCAGCTCCAAAATAGCCTTGTTCAAAAGCATGGAAAACTGATGAGTTTCTCAGGATAGAGGAATCATGGCTGGAACCAGGGAATTTGGCTACCACATGCATAATCTTCATCGTGGCATCGCATACCACCTGTACATTCAGGGAATGGTAGTGCTTACGATTGCGGTAAGCATGCTCACTCTGACTAGGCGGTATCAAGGCAACATGGGTGCAATCGATTGCACCCATCACACATGGTATCCCGGCTATGGTATAAAAGCCATTTCTCACTTCCAGCCACTCTGTCTGCTCTGTAGGAAAATGAATATAATTCCTAGCGTGTCTATTGAGTGCACAGAGAAACTGGGTAAAGGCTCGCGAGAATGCCGATTGCGAGACCCCGCCCACTATGCCCACAGTTGTCTGGAATGACGCGGAAGCAAGATAATGTAATGAGCACAGCATTTTAACAAGGCCAGGGACTGCACGACCTCTGGCTGTTACACTCTCTAAATCTCAGCGTATCTCTTGATAAACAGATACGATTGCTGCTGAACTCAAACGATAACGACTGATGATCTCCTCCTCAGTCATCCCATCTAAAATTGTACGCTCCCTTTACAGACGTGGACTAGGCACCACTTCTCTCCTCTCTCTTCTGCTCTCGTCTCCTTGTCCTCTTCCTCTCCCTCTCCCTCTCCACTCCGCTCCCCTGTCCCTGTCTCTGTCCCTGTCTCTGTCCCTGTCTCTGTCCCTGTCCTCTCCTGGCCCTGTGACATCCTGCCCCTCTGCTATCCTCTCTTCCAATTGAATTCTGCGTCTTCTCATGAACAATCGTATCTTCTGGTCTGTAGCTGTCAAGCCGCAGGTAATTGGCCTTGTTTAAATAACTATGTGATGATGTCACGTGACTTAATTACGTTCAAGCTGTCAAATAAACATATAGCACTTGTGAACTCGCAAAGTGTATAGATTACAAATAATACGGATTCATTATGTGTGTTCATCAGGCAATAATCAAATTTGACTATGATGTGACGTTAAGCTTTATAATAATACTTTTCCCAAAGTCGTTATGTAATGTTAAATGCACATACCACTTATTTACGTAACACTCAGTAATATCATTTGTATTCTACCTTGAAATAAACGTTTACAAACAACGTTGCAACATGTTGCAGTTTGCATGCTATTGTCACATGTTCACATAAACTTATTAGAATGTGCATATGTATCATTCAAAGGCATGTGGACATTAGCGATTGATTATGTGTAAATATTCATAATATTATGTCCTATTATACATCTGTGTAGCACTTAACATGAAATCATGACAGTGCAATGTGTTAAATGTAATCATGCAATATTATTCATTGTGCTATTTCAGACGTCATAAAAAGAGGAATGTCACAAACAAGATGTAAACATTACGAATAACAGCTATATCCAGCTTAGTTGGATCATGCGTTAAACATTACAAACATTATATAATGTTTAACAACATGAATAAACACATGATCGGTGCTTTGTGTCAAATGCTTGACAACATGAAATCTAAACAAGGACACTTCACTAACATGTTTCTGATGATATGAACTGTTCCTTTCAGAGTTTACTATAGGACTTTCCCTTGACACGGCATAACACAAACAGTCATGTGAGACGCAAAACATTATAACATTCACAAGTAAGATGTTGTGCCAATAATGAACGTAAGCGGTGACACGATGAAGTGAATAACATCGACACTGTAATGACAAGTACAGTTTTATTTGGAGCAATACCACGTTAACTATCCTATAAAGTTATAAGTGTCCGCTCCATTGCCTCCATAGATGTTGAGATGAGTTTTTTTTTCTAAGTGCAGTCCCGCCAACCTTGCCGATCCTTCTCCCCACCAAGGCGGGACGAATTGCAGAAAAAAATTATTTTCGAGAGTGCCAATCATCACCGATAAGCACCGATAAGATGACCGGGGCTACTAGAATACAGCCGAATTTAAAAAGTGGCAAAAGGTGCCGAAAAGTGGCTTATCAGCAACTGCCTGCCGATATTTTTTTATCGGGAAGAAAAAATGCCGATTTGGCCAAATTATCGGCACTTACTGAATACCAAAGCCGTTTTGTGGCGATAAAAAACTTTTCGGCGCTTTGTGCATAGAGCCCTATATACTATAATAGATCAGACTCTGGGCACAAAAGCAATTAGTCACTTTCTGAATAATTCTAACATTCACTTAGCACAGAGCACCTTTATTTTAGATTGTGTTATGTTTTTATTACAACACAATTATTTTCATTATGATAATAAATATTATTTACAGACACAGGGCACTGCCATGGGCACATCCTTCGCACCTTCATATGCCAATCTATATATGGGGTTCTGGGAAGCTGTTCACATTTTCGGTGACACCAACCCCTTTAGACACTTTATTATTTTTTATCGTCGTTATATAGATGATTTGTTATTGATTTGGTGTGGGGATTTAAATACACTGTTTGAATTTTTTGAATATCTGAATAACAATGTCTACAATCTTAAGTTTACTTACAATTATAATGATATCCAAATTGACTACTTGGACTTAAGTCTTTATGTAGATACCAATTTACAAATTCAGACTGATGTTTTCAGAAAAGCTAATTCCCGGAATTCCTTGCTCAGGGCCAATAGAGTCCATCATAGGTCATTAATTTGAGGTATTCCCAAAGGGCAATAGCATTCAAAAGAGCAAAGATCATTGGACATCATATTTCCCCGAGTCTTTTCTGTTCCAAAAAAGATACCTCAAACACTACTCCAAAAGGTTTTTTCAGGTGTGGTGATTGTAATCTTTGTAAGTATGCAACACCCATCAGATCACTTAGGAATGTCTATACAAATCAGAAATATAGAATCTCTTCCTTTATGACTTGTAATTCCAAATTTGTCATTTACATACTTAGGTATGCATGTGGATGTGCATACATAGGAAGAACCATCAGACCCCTTAGGGTTAGAATAGGAGAACACCTTAGGAGTATTAGAAATAGAGATGAGAGATTCCCTGTAGCACGTAATTTCATTTCTTGTCCATTAGGCTCTATCAGACCCTTTTTCTTTTAGTGCGATAGAACTGATACAGATTAATGCTAGGGGAGGCGACAGAGAGGCTCGCCTAAATTGCAGAGAGATGCATTGGATATATGCCCTGGGCACTCTATCACCCAGGGGCATGAATATGGACTGGGAATTGAAACATTTTTTGTCATAACCCATCCATTTTTTAAATCAAATGTCCGTTATGTTACATTTTCCTTTGAAGATTAGAGATCCTTCTGGGGTAATTACCATGATATGGATAGCTGCTAGAAAGTTTTATTTGGACTATTGTAGCATAATCTCTTTAGATTATCTCATTATGAGTATATGAAAAATGTACATATTACAATTCCATCAGCATGATCTATTTCAATTTATCTATAGATGTTTAAGATGCATGGAGGTTTTAGCATATGCATATTATGGTTTAGGTATTCAGATATAAATTATAATATTTACATTTTTTAGGATATGTGTATTCTTCAATATATACACTTTATGATATACACTTTATGATTAAGATGTTCTGGCATGGTTCTTTACATTAGTTTGTTTCTGTATATATATTTTGAATAGGATGTTGTCCAAACTTTATAGCCATAGTGTCACCTTACAGGAGTATCTTATAACCTTTTTCCCTGTTTATTTATTTATTTATAAAATATTTTACCAGGAAGTAATACATTGAGAGTTACCTCTCGTTTTCAAGTATGTCCTGGGCACAGAGTAAAACAAAATAATACATGGTTACAAATACAGTTACATAAATGAACAAGGTATACATTATATACAAGACATTGCGTGCACAGTTAAAGAAAATATATATTATGAGCGTATGAAACAGTTACAGACCAGATTAAAGTGTGAGACAGCCTTAGATTTGAAAGAACTTAAGCTGGTGGTTGATATGAGAGTCTCTGGTAGGTTGTTCCAGTTTTGGGGTGCACGGAAGGAGAAGGAGGAACGTCCGGATACTTTGTTGAGTCTTGGGACCATGAATAGTCTTTTGGAGTCTGATCTCAGGTGATAGGTGCTGCATGTGGTAGGGGTGAGGAGCTTGTTCAGGTAGCTGGGTAGCTTGCCCAGAAAGTATTTGAGGGTGAGACAGGAAAGGTGAACTTTGCGCCTAGACTCTAGTGATGACCAATCTAGTTCTTTGAGCATTTCGCAGTGATGTGTGTTGTAGTTGCATTGGAGAACAAAACGAAAAATTGAATTGTAGATGGTGTCAAGTTTGCTAAGGTGGGTTTGAGGAGCCGAGCCATATACTATGTCTCCATAGTCATGTTGGATATCATTTACTATTATAATGTTAAATGTTATGATTATAATTAATGTTTTAGTTTATAAAATAGTCTATCTGGAGATAAATCTGAATATCTTGTAGTTCAATTGTATCTATATATGCACATATATTTTTGTTTAATGTTTATTGATACAATAATTTTCTGATGCATCATTGCATTACAAGCATGTACATGGCTCATCAGATACATTAATTTTCAAATGATACATTTCACTAAACAATATTTACTGATCCGCTGCCGTTTGATCAATTTCATTACATAGAGAATGTCTATTAGCTAAATCTGAGTCCCCTATTCATATCATTTTCCGTTCGAATAGTTTGTTGTTTTTAAGTATTTTTCAATTGTTGTGTATGTTTTTGTACAAGTATGTTGTTCAGTGTATTTCTCTGTCATCTGCGCTGTTGTTTCTGTTCCCTCCGCACAGCACAGTGTTTTGATTCTGCGGACGGCCGATTGGTGGACAGGGTCTGCCAATGGGGTTGCTCCGTTTAGAATTTCGCGCCAATCCATCGCACGTCACTGGTAGCTGGGGTTGGGGGATAGTCTATAAGAGCAACAGTTTGGCGAGACACGAACTCACTGTTTGATAAAGGGCTAAGGCCTGAAATGCGTCAGAGTGTTTTATCTACGTGTCACCACATGTACCATGGAATAAAGGTACTTTTATTTTTATCACATTGGTGTGTAGCCCCTTGTTTCTTCATAGCTGTGCTCCGCTTTTTGTTCCTGATGGACGTACTTAGCCATTGCCTATCTGCGTGATGCACGCACGTAGGGACAGCGACACATGTGAGTACTCACATGTCCCTCTCTTCATGTTCAGAGGTACTGAGACCTTCCATAGGTGCAACTCCAGGGTGACTTCATTAGTGGCATTGTCATAGAAGATTGATTATCTACCAGACATAGTCTGAAACCACTATATGGACTGTCCTATTATTCAATCCCTATAGGAGTTTTCATGCATCAGGTCCTGGGTCTCACATTATGGTATTATAGGTTCATCCAATACCTAACAACTTTATCATATAAAGACTTTATTGCAATATATGTTCCTCTGTACTTTTGAGCACAGTTTTTTGCACTTTGTTCATATTTACGGCCTCCACCAAGGCCCAGCCCAGTCACGGAAACAACCCCCAGCGAGACGTCCCATGAAGAGCATGCCCTTGTTTCCTCTGTGCCCACAGCAAGGAGCAGTGGACATCCCGGAGCACCAGCAAAGCTGCGGCAGAAGGATGGCCGGAGCAGACACCTCACCACGGTCACAGTCGGTGACCGTCTGTCAGGAATCCACTCCTGGCTTTTCTAGTAGCCTTGCAGGGTGCTGATGTTCTCACTAATTCACTCTTTGCAATCAACAGCAGCTGTGTGGGCTATCACTGTAACCTAGCCTTGTACTCAGTCATTGGAGCAGTGCCCTCACACCCTCCTCTGGGGATTGGCCCGCTGGCCTTTAAATACTGCATTCCCACAATCCCTCTCTGCCGAGCATAATCCTTCCTGGATGTTACCTGTGTTCTGCCACAAGCCCCTGACTTGTTGTCTCTATGTACTAATCTCTGTGTATTTCTTGTGTTTCAGAGTTAGTTCCTGTTTTCTCTCGTGACTCTGCTTTGATGTGTTCCAGCGCATTGCTTTCGTTCCTGTGTTCCAGTATCCTACAGCAGCTACTATGCTGAAGCTTGTGTTCTGGATCCCTTGACATGCAGCTCTCTCTCCCTTTGCAGAGGCCAGCTTGAACTTCTGTGCTGAAGCACTGGTTAACCAGTGGTGCCTGGCGGTGTGCCCTCTCCAGTCAGCCTTCTCCTTGCTGAGGCTGGTACCATGGGCCGCGGTCGCCACTCGCACAGAACCCGCTCCCGCCCTGCAGCTATTACGCTGAAGCTGGAACTAATTGACCTCCTGTTGCCGAAACTACGCTTGGATAACGATTCCCCTGATGTCTCCAATCCTGACCCTGGCTCGTCCACCGACTACGCTGTTTTCTCTAGTCCTGAACCTGGCCTTTTTGACTATGAACTTCGCACTCCAGACCAGTCTGCGCTGTCTAAGGTCGGTGATTTCATAACCCAGCCTCAGCCACGGGGTCCGGCCCCGGTTTGTGGCGAGCCCCACAAAACCGGACCGGACCGTGGCAGGGGTTGGTAAATGTGTAACTGTACCTATGTCCCAGGCTGCGGACCAGTCCCTGTTTGAAAAACAGTATCTGTTTGAAAGACTGCCTCCGTCTAATCTTGCTTGTATGTATGAAGGGTTAACCCCTGCAGAAAGACTTACTCGTAAAGAAATATTTACTAAGTCTCAGGAATGTAGAGAAGTAAAAAAGATGTTACAAGCCCAGTACTCCCAATTACTCCTTCTTATGTCTACTCCGGGTCTGGAAACTGCGGATTTTGGGGTACCGGCTCAGGCCATAGACACCACCCTTAAATTATTACTGGAATTTGACAGGAACATAAGTGAGCGTGAACCTCTTCTTGCTGCCTACGCACAGACTATTCACAAACCCTTTTCTGTCAGTCCTGTTGTTAAACCTGTGGGGGTACCTCCCTCTCCAAAAAATGACCAAACTGTCCCACTGTCACTGCCCCCTAAGGTAGAAGCTGCCACGGTCTCTAGCCCTGATTGCACCTCACGTTACTTAGACCCCAAGGATATGTCTACGTTAACCCCTGCCAATCAGCCCTGTGAAGTTCCCGTGTAGTATACATGTATTTCCCAAGCCAAAGTAATGGCTCTCGTGTCTGAGAATGAACCTCTTCTACCCTCAATTTCTAACTCGGAATCCCTAACTCCTGCCCTTGAGGTTATTCCTATCTTAACCCCTGCTAGTCAGGCCTATGAGTTCCCCACTGTAAATCCCTGCATTCCCCAGGTCAGTGTGTCTCTCCTAGCACCAGAGAATCAACACTGTTTGCCTTCTCTTTCTAACTCAGAATTTCTAAGCTCTGTCCCGAGGTTATTTCCGTTTTAACCCCTGCTAGTCTGCTCTGTGAGGTCCCCATTGTTAATCCTTGTATTCCGCAGACTAATGTTAGGTCCCTAGGGCCAGAGGAGGAACCCCTTGTGTGCCCAATTTCAGAGGCAAATCTCCCTCTTTTTGACTATCTGCATTAACCCCTGTAAATCCTTGCTGCCCCCAGGCTAATGCGTTCTTTCTAGCATCAGAGAATGAATCCCCAAGTCTGACAGCAGAGGTTGCACTGAATGACTCCCCTAAGGTTGCGGAGTCCTTGGATAATCTTTGCTATAATCCCCCTGCTTCAGCTCAAGTCTCCGCAGCCGTGTCCCCTGAAACTTCTGCTAAAATACTGATTCCAGTTAAATGTATTCAGGAACCAGGTTTTTCCCTAAGCCTGTTCGCAGAATCCCCACTCCCAGGTATTTTGCTGACCCAGTCTGTCACTCAGAGTGCTGAGATCCCTGCTTCAGCGCATAGTCCCCTTGTCATGGAATCTGTAGTCGTTTCTGATTTCCCAGACACTCCTTCCCAAGTACCCACTTCAGAGACCAGCACAGTTGTGGTTACTCCCCTTGTACTGTCTGTGTTCTCCTCTTCTCAAACTCTAGGGTTAAAAGCGAACAGTGGTCTTTATGCCCCTCCTGAGGCTCAAGTTGTTGAGTTCCCAGAATTTTTTGCTGACACACTGCTCCCACTCAAAAGTGATGCTTTTTCATATGTGCTAGCTAGAAGCCAGTACACAGTTTCCCCCCTCTCTGAAAATTTCCTTGTCAGTCCCGATACACAGAGAGGTAAAATCCTTCCTTCAGATACTGAATCTCTTTCCATAGCGGCCGTCCTTGCTTTAGGTCTCCCTGATGCCTCTGCCCAAGCAACCCCTCCAGAGATCAGCGTATCTGTCGTCACCCACTTAGTACAGTCAGAGACCACCCTGCCTACATTACAAATTCAGGTGTTTAAATCTGAGCTTTTTTGTTTTCCTTCCCTTGCTAAACTTCAGTCCTTTAGTACTTCATCTAAATATGCTCCAGCAACCGTTGGGTTACTCGGGGCTAAAATTAAAACTCCTGTGTTAAAGGGTACCTCCTCACACATGTCCAGCAAACCTAGAACTTCCGTGATTGATTTTAAGTCACTTACCACTATATCTGATTTTCTCACTAGTCTAACCCAGACACCCACACCACTGACTAGCAGTTCCGTCATCAGAATTTTCGCACTAGGAAACATACCTATTTCTGATTTTGTCATAACAATTACCCCTGTTAGGGTCCTTGCAGTTTTGGATAAGACTCTTCTTTCTTCTAAGGTTTCTGCTATTAAGAGTTTCCCCGGTTCCAACTTACCGCTTATTGACTCTCTAACTACCATTACTCCCCCAGTGCCCGTCACTGATTCTCAGGCACCGGTTCCAGACACTAGTTCTCCTCCACCAGTGTCCCTGCAGTGCCGGACATCCTTGTTACAGATTCTGAGCCTCCAGCTTCAGACACTAGCTCCCCTCCCTGCGCTTCCCCTGCACTGCCTGATTCGCAAGTTCCAGATATTAAAGCTCCAGAGCCTATTCCCACTCCTATGACTATGATGCCCTTGGAGTTCATTGCAGCAGTCCGCCCCATGCGGTTGTTCAAATCTCTGCAAGTACCTGTATACCTTCCCCGGACCCTGGTGCCATATCTGAAGTAACCCTTGCTGCGCCCCAAATTCCCGGTGCGGGAGGGCAGTTTCTTTTCACTAACCGTTCTGCGGCCCCTGAAGTACCTCAGTATGACTTTAACTATGGGGTTTCTCTCCCTATTGTCTCTGGCTTGGACTCTGGGAAGTGGAGATCACAGACTATACTGTCTCTCTCTGAGCGTTCTACAGTATTTGGGAGCTCCACTACTGATTGCTTCTCTGCCTCAGCGAACCCATGGTTATCCCTCACGGAACCTTCTGTTGTGCCTGTTTCCTCTGTGTTGGAAATACTCAGTTCGCACCCCAAGATTTCAGTCCCTAAGCTGGTTTACTGTTCGCCTTGTCATCTACTATACCAATACCTGGCAATGCACCCACCCACCCTATTCCCTCGCTGACCACTACCCAGAAAACTTCTGGAGGAGAAGACCCTCTCGAATTCTTACGTACAGATGTCAGCAAAAACTTTGCCTGTCCGGAGGGTCTCCCTGTTATACCCGATCAATTATTGGTGCCTCTTGGCCCGCACTCTGGTACGATTACTAGGGACCGGGCACCAAGCTGGAGTCTCTCTGCCGTTTCTATTCTGGAAACACCTCCTTCTCCACAGCCCTGGATTTACAAGTCATTTCGCGTGGCGAGCCCCGTACCAAAATGTCTCTGCCACCACTCTCATATCCTAGAACAGTACTCGACAATGAACTGCTCGTTTAAGGATCCCCTTCCCACCTAAAGTACTTTAGGAACAACTTAATGTCCCCGAGACCCATGGATGGTCCTGTCTTGCTGCAGTTCTCACGGGGGGTGGGGGTACACAAAGGAGTGACCACGAGTCTCTGGACCACGACTCTACCCCCAATCCTAGACAGTTCAGGAACAATTCCAGGTCCCCCAACTCTGAGTGGTTATGTTCGCCCGGAAGTCTCACCTGAAGCGGTGGGTACTGTCATGAATCCACTCCTGGCTTTTCTCGTAGCCTTGCAGGGTGCTGTTGTTCTCGCTAATTCCCTCTTTCCAATCAACAGCAGCTGTGTGGGCTATCACTGCAACCTAGCCTTGTACTCAGTCATTGGAGCAGTGCCCTCACACCCTCCTCCGGGGATTGGCCTGCTGGCCTTTAAATACTGCATTCCCACAATCCCTCTCTGCCGAGCATAATCCTTCCTGGATGTTACCTGTGTTCTGCCACAAGCCCCTGGCTTGTTATCTCTATGTACTAACCTCTGTGTGTTTCTTGTGTTCCAGAGTTAGTTCCTGTTTTCTCTCGTGACTCCGCTTTGATGTGTTCCAGTGCATTGCTTTTGTTCCTGTGTTCCAGTATCCTACAGCAGCTACTATGCTGAAGCCTGTGTTCTGAATCCCTTGGCCTGCTGCTCTCTCTCCCTTTGCAGAGGCCAGCTTGAACTTTTGTGCTGAAGCACTGGTTTACCAGTGCTGCCTGGCGGTGTGCCCTCTCCGGTCAGCCTTCTCCTTGCTGAGGCTGGTACCATGACAGCGGTTGCCACTCGCACAGAACCCGATCCCGCCCTGCAGCTATTATGCTGAAGTGGGACCTACTTGACCTCCTGTTGCCGAAACTACGCTTGGATAACGATTCCCCTGATGTCTCCAATCCTGACCCTGGCTCGTCCACTGACTATGCTGTTTTCTCAGGTCCTGAACCTGGCCTGTTTGACTAGGAACTTCGCACTCCGGACCAGTCTGCGCGGTCTAAGGTCGGTGATTTCATAACCCAGCCTCAGCCACGGGGTCCGGCCCCGGTTTGTGGCGAGCACAACCGTGACATCGGCAACCAGTCGGCTTGCTGGATTCAGGTGCTGCAGTAACCCTGGTACGACCTGAGTAATTGCTCCCAGGACCCGGAATGCAGATCACAGTGGCGGACGGAGAGCCACGATTTCTCCAGATTGCCCGAAACTTTTTGGATTGGGGGAGGGACAGGGTGTGCGGGAGGTGGGGTTTTTACCTGGTTTGGATGCGGAGGTGCTCCTCGGCAATGATCTGGGTCCAATGACCTGCACCTACGACCGGGTACCAAGACCCATGACTGTGGCGGCAGTCACCCGGAGCCAAGTGGCGGTGGCAACAGCTCCAGTCTCCCTGCAATCGGGACCAACATTAGCGGAGGTCTCTAAGGAGACTGGGGAGGTAAGCCAGGCTCAGTCGCAGACTCAGATCGACTTACTGTTTCCCCTTACAGTACCCATTCCCCCGACATCGACATGACCGGGGGGTGGCCAGAATTAGGGACCCAGTTTAGGGAGGCAGTGAAGACAGACCCCAGCCGGCCGGTATGAGACTTCGGGCATCTGAGTCTCAGGCAGGGGATGGCTCTGATCACTGCCTATGGCACCGGGGACTCCTGTATAGAGAAGCGGGGATCCCGGGGATAGAGGAGGGGTTGACCGGTAAGCGACAGCTACTGTAGTAGTCTCCAGAGGTACAGACAGCAACTGTTACAGGTAGCCCACTCTATTCCATTAGCGGGACATCAGGGGGTCACTAAGACAAGAGCCCGGCTATTGCAGCGTTACTACTGGGCGGAGGCGTCCCGGGATGTGGGCACTTTTTGCCACTCCTGTGACACCTGCCAGCGGGTATGTAAGGCGGGCAACTGTGTGATGGCACCCCTGAACCCACTACCGGTAATAGGGGAACCCTTCCAGAAGGTAGCCATGGATATTGTAGGGCCCCTTATGATTCCTAGTAGGTTAGGGAAGCGCTACATCCTCACGGTGGTGGATTTTGCCACCCGGTACCGCGAGGCGGTAGAGCTTGGCACCATTGATGCCAGGACAGTAGTTGCGCTACTGGACATTTTTGCTAGGGTAGGTTTTCCTAGTGAGATCCTAACCGATCAAGGGTCGCAATTCATGAGTGAACTGTTACAGTGTCTCTGGGATACATGCAGTGTACAGCACCGGCACACTACCCCTTACCATCCCCAGACAAATGGATTATGTGAGAGGTTTAATGGTACCCTGAAGCAAATGCTTCGGACCTTTATAGAGGCGGAGGGGAAAGACTGGGAGATTCACCTGCAGCACTTGCTGTTTGCATACCGAGAGGTACCACAGGAATCTACAGGCTTTTCTCCCTTCGAGCTGCTATATGGCCGCAGGGTACGGGGACCTCTGGACCTATTCTGGGAGGGATGGGAGGGGGAAGCTACTGATACTGATGCTTCTGTGATCCAGTATGTATTAGATCTCCCAGACCGGTTAGAGATGCTCATGGGGGTGGCCCATGACCATCTCAGGGCTGCTCAGACCAAGCAAAAGCAATGGTATGACCGGAATGCCCATAGCAGAGAATTCATCCCAGGTCAGCAGGTGCTTGTTCTTAAACCCACTCGGGAGAACAAATTGATGGCTGCCTGGTCGGGACCGTATCCGGTTCTCTGAAAGATGAATTAGTACAACTATGTTGTGTATGTATGTATGTATGTATGTATGTATGTCTATGTATGTAGCCAGATAAGACCTATCACATAAATATGTTGAAGGAATACAAAGCTCCGAGTATGGGAGCGGTGATGGCCATTTGTAGCCCACCGCTGGAAGATCCAGAGAGCAATGCTCTGCCTAATCTCCTAGGGGAGGCTAGGCAGGGGGACACTGTAGAGCATGTGGAGATAGGAGGTCAGTTAAGTGTTAGGCAGAAGGTAGAGGCCAGGGACATGCTAGAACAGTATAGGACTCTCTTCACTGACATGCCAAGGAAAACACACCTCACAGATCACCCAGTGCTCACAGGGGACCTGCGACCTCTGCATAAGCACGCTTACAGAGTGTCAGCAGAGGTCAAGACAAGTATAGAGAGAGAGATAGAGGAGTTGCTGACCCTAGGGGTAATTACTCCATCCCAGAGACCTTGGGCTAGTCTGGTAGTCCTAGTTTCTAAGAAGGACAAGACCACATGGTTTTGTGTGGACTACCGCTTGCTCAACGCTGGGACAGTCTCAGATGCCTATCCCATGCCCCGCATGGATGAGTTATTAGATGAACTCATGGGGGCAAGGTATCTGACCACCATGGATCTGAGCAAAGGGTATTGGCAGATTCCACTGACATTGGAGGCTAGGGAGAAGTCAGCCTTCATCACCCCGAGTGGCCTCTATGAATTCCTAGTGATGACATTCGGGATGAAGAATGCCCCGGCTACCTTCCAACACCTGGTCAACCGTTTACTGGAAGGGATGCAAAGTTATGCAAGGGCTTATCTTGATGACATTGCTCTCTTTAGTAACTCCTGGGAATCTCATTTAGGACATGTAGCTGCGGTGCTTGACAGGATTAGGGAAGCTGGGCTTACCTTAAAACCCACAAAGTGCATGGTAGGGATGGCTGAGGTCCTGTACTTAGGGCACAGGGTGGTTGGAGGACATCTTAAACCAGAGCCAGCCAAGGTAGAGGCTATAGTCCAGTGGCCTGTCCCCAGAACCAAGAAACAGGTTATGGCATTCCTAGGCACCGCAGGGTACTATAGGAAGTTTGTCCCACAGTACAGCGCTGTGGCCAAACCCCTGACTGACCTGAGAAGAAAGCAACAGCCTGTGCTTATTACCTGGTCTTCTGCCTGTGAAACTTCATTCCAGGCTTTAAAGACTGCCCTTGCCAGTGCCCCCATCTTGGCTGCCTCAGACTACTCCAAACATTTCCTAATCCAAACTGATGCTGGTGGGGGAGGACGGCCGAGAGCACCCTGTGGTATACCTCAGTCGCAAGCTACTCCCCAGGGAGGTGGCATATGCCACCATTGAAAAAGAGTGCTTGGCAATTGTGTGGGCACTAAAGAATTTACAGACTTATGTGTATGGGCGCTCTTTTACCGTCATTATGGACCACAATCCCCTGAGTTGGTTGCAGAGAGCCTCAGGAGAGAATGCCAAGTTGTTGCGTTGGAGCTTGGCACTGCAAGAGTTTGATTTCACTATCCAACACAAGAAGGGTAGTGAACACAGCAACGCAGATGGACTATCTCGTCAAGAGAACCCCTCTGAACTTGAGTTCTCCAACGGTGCCACCGGTGACCCACTTCCCGTGAGGGGCAGCGGGCCACAGGGCAGCCATTGAGAAGGGGAGGTGTAGCAATGGAGGAGGGGGTGGGCCCAGTAATAAAGGGGTTACACCCCACAGGGCCACCCCCACCATCGTATGGGAGGCGAGGGGTTAACGGTGTAATGTTTATAAGTGTTTTTATTCCACTGCCTCAATGCAAACTGTGTCTCACCTGGTTACATGTATTTTTCCCCTTCCAGTGTGTGCACCCAACTCATACACTGGGATCAGGTCGGGAGAGAAACTGTGAATTGCATTAACATGTTTATGGCCCTTTGTTCCCCTTCCCGCCTTTTCTATCCCCATTTGCAGCCCATCCCATAGGTCGCCATTAGAGCACCATGCAGGCCACTATGAGGGTCGCCCCATTAACCGCAATAGCGGCAAAAAGCCACATGGCTTTAAAAACACTAAGGGCCTCATGCAGTAAGCCCCGATAAGGCTTTTTCGGCATTTTATAGCCGTTTTTTGCCCTCCTGATTCAGTAAGCCCCGATAAGTGGGAATTATCGGCAACTTTTCTTCCGAAAAAAAAAATTTCGCCACCCGGCTGCCGATAAGCCACTTATCGGGACTTTTTTTTCCCGCCTGAATTCAGTAAGCCCCGATCAGCTTTTCGGTGCTGATCGGCAGGCCAGATTGGAGATTTTATGGCCAATCCAGCCCGCCAACTAAAGTTGGCAACTTGCTGAAGGAGAAGCATCGGCAAGGGCGACACTTAGGAAAAATCAGCCCTTTTTCCTGCCTGTGATTGATGCCGGGGCTCTCCGGAGCTGATACCCGCACCGGAGCCCCCCGGCATGCATCCGAGGCAGGAAAAAGGCATTTAAAAGCCACTTCATTACCTTAGCGGCTAACCGCTAAGGCAATGAAGGGGTTAACCCACCGTGCCAGCGTTATTGTGGGTAGCGGGGATGGGTGAGGGGGGTATTTGGCCCTGGGTGTGAGTTTAGGACTTGCGGGGGGGATGCGGGGGCACTTAACCCCTTCACGACCGTAGCGGTTAATACCGCTACGGTCCTGAAGGGGTTAAGGCCTCCCGCTACCCACCCGCAAGCCCTAAACAACCACCGTTGGGGCTAATGCCCCCTTCACACACCCCCACTACCCACAATAATAAAAAAAAACACACCCCAGCCCCACAATAACGAATTAAATAAATAATTAAATAATTATATATATATATATATATATATATATATATATATATATATATATATATATAAAGCAGAAAGTAGCCGTGTTAGTCCAGTTGCGATAGTGCAGAATAAATGAGTTCTTCAGTATTAGGTGATACCTTTTTTATTGGACTAACAATTTATGTCATAGGACAAGCTTTCGGGAGTTCTCCTCTCTTCTTCAGGTCAGCAATACTGATTTACACAGGAATCAATGCTAAAACAGTGTATAGAGAAAAAAAAAAGAAAGAAAAAAAACAGATATTTACTGTAGATAAGGTCGGGTGTTAAGTGTTTGAAGCCAAAGGACAGTGTCAAAGAAAGGTGGGGAAGGGATGCTGGGGGGGGGGGGGGGAGAGAAAGTGTGGATAAGAATAGAGGCAAGCAGGATAATTACAGACAATTTTGGTAGGGTGTGAGAAAACCCATGTCCACATTAAGTCCCTTGGTTTTGGTGTCAAAGAGTCTTATCATTCTGAGCTCAAATGTTTTCCGTTCTTGGGTGCTTTTAAACATTCCATTGAGGATTTTGATTTTTAAATCATTTATGGAATGATCTGGTTGTGAGAAGTGATGTCCCACAGGTGAGCAGTATCTTCCTTCTTCGTGATGGAGTATACTGTAGAGTGTCTGTGCATATTCATTCTTCCTTGTAATTTTTGGCTGGTTTCCCCAATGTAGCAACCTTGGTCACATTTGTTGCATTGAATCATATACACTGTATTCGTGGATGTGCAGCTGTATGATCCTTTAACATTGAATGTTCTATGGTTGTGACTGGCTGTGGGATCCTGACAAATATGTTTGCAGAGTTTGCAGCGTGTGTTGCTGCACGGTTTTGTGCCGTTATTCATGTCTTTAAAATCGTTGTGAAGTTTTCTGCTGACTAATTTCTGTTTGAGGTTTGGTGGTTGCCGGAATGCAAGAATGGGAGGTTTGGGAAAGATTTCTTTTAATGTCGCATCCTCTGTCAGCATGGGTTAAACAGGCATCTCACAACCCTGACCGAATCGTTCAGACAGAAGGGATACAAACCAAAGACTATTGCCAAAACTATTACATCTGCACTAAAAGCCCCACGAGAACACCTGCTACAATACAGAAAGAAAGAACCTACCACACGCATACCACTAGTGACCACATACAACCCTACCCTGGAGGGAATACGAAAAATAATCAAAGATCTGCAACCCATGCTGACAGAGGATGCGACATTAAAAGAAATCTTTCCCAAACCTCCCATTCTTGCATTCCGGCAACCACCAAACCTCAAACAGAAATTAGTCAGCAGAAAACTTCACAACGATTTTAAAGACATGAATAACGGCACAAAACCGTGCAGCAACACACGCTGCAAACTCTGCAAACATATTTGTCAGGATCCCACAGCCAGTCACAACCATAGAACATTCAATGTTAAAGGATCATACAGCTGCACATCCACGAATACAGTGTATATGATTCAATGCAACAAATGTGACCAAGGTTGCTACATTGGGGAAACCAGCCAAAAATTACAAGGAAGAATGAATATGCACAGACACTCTATACTCCATCACGAAGAAGGAAGATACTGCTCACCTGTGGGACATCACTTCTCACAACCAGATCATTCCATAAATGATTTAAAAATCAAAATCCTCAATGGAATGTTTAAAAGCACCCAAGAACGGAAAACATTTGAGCTCAGAATGATAAGACTCTTTGACACCAAAACCAAGGGACTTAATGTGGACATGGGTTTTCTCACACCCTACCAAAATTGTCTGTAATTATCCTGCTTGCCTCTATTCTTATCCACACTTTCTCTCCCCCCCCCCCCCCCCCAGCATCCCTTCCCCACCTTTCTTTGACACTGTCCCTTGGCTTCAAACACTTAACACCCGACCTTATCTACAGTAAATATCTGTTTTTTTTTTTTTTTTTTTTCTCTATACACTGTTTTAGCATTGATTCCTGTGTAAATCAGTATTGCTTGACCTATATATATATATATATATATATATATATATATATATATATATATATACCCAACAACACCTATACCCCCCTAACATACAGTATATTAATGGGCAGAATGACTATTATCCACAAATGGATAATAGTGCAGTTGTCCATTTACAATACATACAGAACAATAAAGACTTTAAATACATATAGTACTCACCCATGTCCCACTGCCACGATGAAGCCCATCCTCATCTTCATCCTGCCCATGCCCCATCCGCTTCTGCAAAACAAACACAAGAATTACAACATCCAAATTAATGTCCCCTAACCCCTTAATCACCATAGCGGTTATTAACCGCTACAGTTATTAAGGGGTTAAGCCACCATCACCCACATACCCTCCCCCACAAAGCCCCCCAACCACCCTCACCCAATACCCACAGGGGAGTCCTACCAAATACCCTTGGGCCTAATACCCCCTCCCCCAGCACATACAGTACAATAATGTGCCAAATAACTATTATCCACATAGGGATAATACATTATTTGGCCATTATTAAACACATTCAATACCGTTAAAATGTAAAGAAAATTGAACTAACCTCATCAATAAGAAGTCTCCGTCGCCAGCATCATCCTTGGGGTCCGTTGCCAACATTAGTAATAGCCACAACATTTGAATATCATTAACATAACACTGAACCCCTTAATCACCTTATCGGGTACTAACCTGAAAGGTAATTAAGGGGTGAAGCCATCCTGCAATGCCTACAACAGTTATGCATAACATCCTCAGTGAAATAAAAACCAATTGCCTAACCAAATTCCATTTAATCATTCAATCTGTAGGCTCACATGCCTCATAAAACATTGCATTTACAGTGTATACATGTAGCATAACATGTAAACTGCATGTACACGCTGCAAATCAATGTTAACAATACAATAATCTCACTCAAATCGCCATACATCACAAGAAGTATATTATTTAATCCAATAAACTCACCATCAATGAATTACCACACATCACTTACATCCCTAAACAATTAAAATACCATCCATACCAATTACACAATGAACTAAAGCTATCCTAACAGAGAACAACTTCAAAACATAGTCAAAAGTACACCAACAATTACAATATACTAAAGCAAGGCTTTCCATATCCTACTGTACGGCCTGGAAGCCCAAAACTTACATCTGTCTAAAAATAAAATACATTTAGCACACATCAATGCATAGCCACAATGATTAACAATACAGAATTAGAAGCTTTAACAACACTATCATTTCTTACCCTGTATATATATCTGTACACATACATACAGACATACATACAGTGGGAAGAAATGATATGCATTATAAAAAATGAAAACATGAAAAAGCAACAAAAAAAACAGTTACATTAAGAACAATTCTTTATTTAACTTACCATTACTTGCCCCCACCGACTCCCGTTGATCAGCTTACTCACGTACCAATCCACGACACCATCCACGACACAATCCAGGAACAAATCCACGAACCAAACCAGGAACCAATCCAAGAACAAGTGCAGGAACCAATCCAAGAACAAGTGCAGGAACCAATCCAGGAAGCAAGCCACGAAGAAATCCACGAAACAATCCACGACACGATCCAGGAACAGGAACCCATAAAAGAAAAAAAATAACAAATTAAACATTAAAATAATAAAACATGACAATCAAGGGTTGTACTAGTTTTATTCTTAGTGAATCTGTATTAAAATACCTTGTTCCGGGGTCTTCTTGACGTCCGGTGCCACGCCCTGGTCTTCAATCTTTAGGAGGAGGTCCGTCCTCCTCGGCATCTGCCTTCAAAATGAGACGACATAGGCTTTTAAAGGCCTATGACGTCACATTTGTCGTCATATGGTTCCCACGGCCCTGATTGGGCCGTGAAAACCATGTGTTTTGGCCGATGTAAAAAAATTGATGACGTCACTTAAAGGCAATGCCAGCACAGCCAATCAGAATGGCTTTGCTGCTATTGCCTTTAAGAAAACGTCATGAAATGACACATGGCCGGACTCACATGGTAAGCCAGCCAATCAGAGTAGGGATGGAGTTCCCACGCTCTGATTGGCTGGCTTACCATGTGAGTCCGGTTCTGTAAATATCGCGTGACGTCATCGCTGGGGGCGGGAGTTAGAGCTCATAACGGAGCAGCTAGCAGACGCGCATTCACTCTTTGATAAAGGGACAACAGTCCTGAAACGCATCAGAGTGTTCTCTGTACTCCTCATGACCACGCAATAAATATTTTTAATTGGAACTGGTTTGCAGCCCCCTTGCTTACGCTTGCAGTGCTCCGCCGTCGGATCCCACGGGACCACCCACCACCTATTCCAGTCACTGGCGTGATGCACGCATTCATTTGAATTCTGAACAGCTGTTCTACTGAGGCTCCGGTACAGGATTCATTACAAGGTATGTACTTTGGTTTATTGGGGATTTATACAGTGCCTTTATGGCATATATAGAGTTCTGTGTCACTCCTCCAATATTACCTGTACACCTGATTGCCTATATACCACAGTGAGCCTCATACAGCTTAATATATGCACAAGTGACTCAATGAATTGCGACTAAGGATTTCATTAATTAGATACCACAAACAGCTGAGCCCTGAACACTGGGATCATATCCCATATATACAACATATTCCAAGACTTTATGAATTAGGTTTTTCGTGATCTATTGAATTCTTTTGTGATTATCTACTTGGATGATATCCTTATTTTTTCCAAAACCCTCGAGGAACACATTCTCCATAACAAGATGGTGCTCTCTCGATTACGGGCCAACAAGATCTATGCCAAGATGGAGAAATGTGTCTTTCACCAATCCTCAACTACCTTCCTGGGATACATTGTCTCGGATCAAGAGTTCACTATGGATCCGGAGAAGCTCAATTCTGTGCTCGAATGGCCACAACCTAACTCTTTAAAGTCGATTCAGCGTTTCCTCGGTTTCGCTAATTATTATAGGAAATTTATTGCTGGTTTTTCTACCTTGGTAGCACCCATTACGGCCCTTACCAAAAAAGGGGCCGATCCTTCCTCTTGGCCATTGGAGGCTAGCCGGGCCTTTGAGTCTCTTAAAAGAGCCTTTGTCTCGGCTCCCATTCTGCAATATCCTGTCCCCACCCTCCCCTTTACCTTGGAAGTTGACGCCTCCGACGTGGGAGCCGGTGCGGTTCTCTCTCAAAGAACCACCCCCGAAGATAAACTACACCCCTGTGGGTTTTTTTCTAAAAAAAAATATTCAGCAGAAAGAAATTACGACGTGGGGAATAGGGAGTTGTTGGCCATCAAGATGGCATTACAAGAGTGAAGACATCTTCTGGAAGGAACCAAGGAACCCATTCTGATCTTGACAGACAACAAAAATCTTTCTTACATTCAAGGTGCTCGTCGTCTTGGGCCCCGTCAAGCTCGTTGGGCGTTGTTCTTCTCAAGGTTTAACTTTATCATCTCTTATATTCCTGGGACAAAGAATATCAAAGCGGATGCATTGTCCCGTCAGTTTATCACTGAGGAGAAGTCACAGGAAGTCCCGGAGAGTATCCTGTCCCCCCAATTGTTTATCTCTGCAACCTCCTTTGACATTCTAGAAAAGATTTTGGAGTCTCAAGCACAGGTCCCTGAAGGGCTAGAAGTCCCTGATGGTCGTTGTAGACGGACGTTCACAGAGGTACACAATTGGAGACTTTATAAGGTGAAATTATAATGAAGCTTTATTGTGCCTTTTTCTTAACATCAGGAAACCATCCAAACAAGGGGGAAACACAGCTTCTATTCACTTGGGAGTGGTTCTAGTGAAATACCATGCAATCCACAACTCTCTTAGTTAAGCATGTCTCCCAGCCCCAAACACATAGCATGAAATAAGCAGATATACGAAGTCTCTTAAGAATGAAAGTCTTATCTGTTCCTTGGAGGGAAAATCTCCTCTGATCCTGGTTCAGCTCCCTTCCCTCAGGGTGTGTCAGCATTCAGGTATAGAAGTTTTCCCTGTGTCTTGTAAGCAGCTCTGCTGTTTCTTCTGGCAGGGCTCAAGACTGTTGTGAGAGTCAAAGACAATCTCTGCTCTCTCTCCCAAGTTCAGCTCAGGTATGAGCTAAGGAGACACACTTCCTGTCTCAACAGACAGGCTTTTGTAAGCAATCTAAATCAGGCAGGTGGTGTTTATTAATTGACTACCAGCAGTTAACCACCACACTGCTAGATTAAAGGCACATTACTTGAACAGGGATTACTCCCCTGTTACATACCTCCCCTGTTTGTGGGAAGCTCGGGCTTGCCACGGCCAAAGCCCATCCTTCCACTCTCATTCTAGATATCTCTGTGACTTGAATAAGAGTGGATGGAGGAAGAGAACCCTCAGTCCTGCTGGGATTGGAGCCCTTTCTCCAGTTTATTCGTGTCTCCTCCTGAAGGTGCTTGAGATCAGCACCAAAAGTCACTCGAGAAGGACTTTTTCCAAGTACAATCTTTTTTCTATGTGCGCGGTCATGAGATTTCCCTCGCGTCGGGTGCTCGTCTTATTGTAGGCATACTGTATGGCAGCAGTTGCAGAGCGTTTTAAAACAGCCCTTTGAGTTTTCCGCTCTTGAAGCTGTCTCTCTGCCCTTTTCCCACTCAATGGGGTTGCTAGTTCAGCCCCTTTGAGATTAAGTTGCAATTCCACACCCACGTCCAGAGATTGTCCCATCTTTTCAGCTTCATCAGCTAAGGATTCTTCTGGTTTTGATTCAGCACGTATACCTTCTTTTGTTGCCTGCTGGGTGGCTGAAGGTTTTGCTAGTGCTTGTTTAGGTGGTTCAAATTTTGCAACCTTGTCTTTCAGATGAGCGGTATTCCCAGCTCTCACTGTACCCTTGTCTTCATGGGTTTTTGAGGCTGTGGGATACTGACGCTTAGTCAGGGTCAATACTTGTCCTTGTAGGACTGTAATCTCATCCGCGAGAAATCCCTGTTTTTTGAGTGCGTCTTGCAAGTCTCTTCTCAGGGAATTTATCTGCCTGCTTTGCTTTCGCTGAGCTTGCTTCCACATTTTTATTGCATTGTGAAGCACTACTGCTGCGGCACAGTTTATTCGAGCATTTGCCCGTTCTGTGCCGCAGCAGTAGCCTGGCGCGCGCCCGAGTGTGACGGGCGCACGCCGAAGCAGCGGAAGAGCGCCCTCCGATCGGGGCGCTCTCCCTACCGCTGCCGGGTCCGCCGGGTCCCCCGGAACCCCCTGCCGCTGTCCCGCGATCGCGGGACACCAGGGCTCCCTCGGGGAGCCCCTGGACACGCGTGCAGGGGGCACACGCTCCCGATGACGCGTGACCGCGCGTCTATGACGCGCGGCACGCCGAGGGGCGGCCACTAGCAAGCCGGGAGATTTCCCGGCTTGCGGTACCGACCACACTTCAATAAAGTGTGTCGGTAGTGTATGAACTTCTTTGCTTGAGCCACAGTTACTTGTTTCAGTTCCAAACCTTCTTGTGCTCCCTTTTGTGCCGCGTCACCTGGGTTCTAAGCTTGGATTTTAGCGTTGCTTTGGTGATGCTCAGGGAAGCCTTCAGTTTCTCATGCTGCTTTGCGGGGACATACTGGGTAATCAGACGTTCCTGCAGCAGTTGAATTTCTATAACAGCCTGCAGATTGTCTTCCTGCAGAGTTCACTGCTTCTCCTCTGCCTTCTTGAGGTGCGTACGCAGACCTTGCAGTTGGTTCTGCAGTCGGTGCTCTGCTTCAAACTTCTCACCTTCCAAAAATCTATGTATTTCTTTAAGCTCGTGCAGCTTTTCATTTTTTTCCTTGACGTCGTTTGTCAAATTTAAATTTTCTTCATTGAGTTTAACGTTTTTTCTTTGTAATCTTAAATGTTCTCCTTTTTCAGTCTCTGTATTATTCAGGGCCTCTTTGCAGTCCTCCTTCGATTTACGCACATCTGCTTTGAGACTGACAGTCTCCTGGCGTGAGACATCCTTCTCTAGGTTGAGGGTCTGAAGCTCCTTCTGGGAGACTTGGAGATTTGTATTAAGATTGGCAATAGTTTCTTTAGCAATGTCCAGCTCCTCAATGAGACTGTGTAGTTCCTTTATGGAAACTTCCAGGTCTGTGCGGCAGCTGTTGGTCTCATGATATGAGGCATCCAGTGCTCTGCGGAGTGTCTGAACCTCTTTCTGAGATACGTCAACCTCTATCCGGACACTGTTGACCTCCTGTCGTGAGGCATTCATCTCTATGTGAAGAGTGTGATCCTCTTGCTGGAAGACTGTCATCTGCTTCAGTGTCTCCTCATACTTTCGCTTTAGCGTAGCCACCATTTTATCAGATTGGCTCTGCTTTCCATCCATGGTGGAAATAGTAGCATTTGCAGTATCTAGCTCAGTCTTGAGATCGTCCAATTCTGTCCTGGCTAAAGAGTAAATTGTGAGCACATCTTTTTGTAGCCTCACATTATTTTTCTGTAGCTCTGTGTAACCATCTTCCTTTTGTTTCAATTGTTCACGGAGCATCTAACAATCATGCCTGGCATTTTTCAGGGCATCTTCAGGGTTGGTCAAGGGATCGTCACTCACTGGTTCCAGCTCCATTTCTCTGGGATGGTTGGTTGAGGGTTCCCCACTGTTGGCACTGGACAGACACTTCTTTGGGGTACACGACTTCTGCCTTGGGCCCTTTGGATATTCGGTTAACCGCGGGACAAATTCTCCATTTTCTCTAGGCTGCAGGGCAACTCGGTCCCCCTTTTCCTCCACAGGATCTGCGGACGTGTCTGTTCCTTGAAGTGAAGAACCGCTTTTCTTTTTCCGCTTTTTTGTTTTGGATGACTCCGTCCCATCAGGAATACCGGGGTCTCCTTCTTTATTAGATACTTTAGCATCTTCATTATATACGCCAGGCTTTTCTTGCAGTTGCTTTAGCTGAAAAAAATATTGGGTGATCTGCTGCTCCCGCTCTTTCTCTTGTCGACCATATTCGTCATCATAGAGGGCGGTCTTTTCTGTTCGTGCCGAGTTCAGGCACCCCCACCATTCTTGGGGTGTTTTGTGGATGTGACTCGGTTCGGGTTCCCCGTAAGAGATGTCTTCCTCTTTATTGGACTGGAAGGGCCACTCTTCCGTGGGGTAGGGTTCATTACAGGAACGCTGCATCTTGTCCTCCATTTTTAGGCTATCAAGTGTAATTTTCTTCCTGACCTCAGGAGGCGCTATTGCAGCTGTTGCCACTGTATTTGCTATATCCCCCAATTGTGGTAGTCCTACAGATGGGCATATTTTACTTGTAGAGGTCGTAGCTCTCACATGCATCTCTGTAGACTTTTCTTTCTTGGGTTATTTTTTTTCCAATATCAGCAGTGCTGTGCATGCATTTTCTCTTATCAGGTATACAAGATGTGCAGTTGCTAGGTAAAAACGTCTATTTGCTTTACACCATTTACTTGCCAGGTGTAATCTCTCATTAGGTATGCTGAATGTGTGGTTGCTAGGTAAAAACTTCTGTTTGCTTTACACGTTTTACTTGCTAGGTGCTTTCCCTCCGCTTCAGCAACAGAATTTGATTTTCTGCCTGAGTTCAGTAATTTTCAGTCTCATCCTTGGGTTTTATGGCATTCACACTGCACACTTTGGGTGTCTGTTTTGCTCCCAAGATATATATGGGCAGACTTTTTTACTTGCAGGAAAAAAACATTCTTTGCAGTGGACTATTTCTTTCATTCCCGGCAGGGTGACTCAACACTCAGCAATTGGCTTTGAAATACCTTTTACACAGTTCAGCAATCCCTTTTTCCCCTATAGGGCAATTTTACACTCAGCATTTGTTTGCTAAAAATTCCCCTGTTTCAGCACAGTCTTGTATAAATTTTCAAACTTTTCTGCATATACTCCATTCACAGCTGGTAGCCCTATGCGGTGTGGCAACCTTTATTTGCAAAATCAGTACCACTCGTGGGTCACCATCTGTATTCACTGCTTCAACAAAACTTTTGAAAACAACAAACACCTATCCCTTTTTAAGGGCTGACTCACTTCTTGAACCCTGACTATGACTGGAAGGCAAAACCCCTATTTCAATGACCATATTACACTTTGTGATAGGCAAATAAGGTTTAGCTGCTTCAGCAGTCTCTCTCCTCTTGGGATTGGGGAAAAGAGTCCCTCTGTGGTTTTGTAAGTTTCAGTGCAGTGTAAGTTTCAGTGGTGTGTATCCCTTTAACTCTGGTCTCTGCTGCATGAGAGTTTTTTTTTTTTTTTTAAGTTGCTCAGACTGTTTGTAGGCAAAAAGCATAACAAAATTTCACAGAAAAAATCTCCGGTCCTTTCTAACTTCAAAGACGACCTCTCGTCCCACTTTGGACACCATATGTAGATGGACGTTCACAGAGGTACACAATTGGAGGCTTTATAAGGTGAAATTATAACGAGGCTTTATTGTGCCTTTTTCTTAACATCAGGAAACCACCCAAACAAGGGGGAAACACAGCTTCTATTCACTTGGGAGTGGTTCTAGTGAAATACCATGCAATCCACAACTCTCTTAGTTAAGCATGTCTCCCGGCCCCAAACACATAGCATGAAATAAGCAGATATACGAAGTCTCTTAAGAATGAAAGTCTTATCTGTTCCTTAGAGGGAAAATCTCCTCTGTTCCTGGTTCAGCTCCCTTCCCTCAGGGTGTGTCAGCATTCAGGTATAGAAGTTTTCCCTGTGTCTTGTAAGCAGCTCTGCTGTTTCTTCTGGCAGGGCTCAAGACTGTTGTGAAAGTCAAAGACAATCTCTGCTCTCTCTCCCAAGTTCCGCTCAGGTATGAGCTAAGGAGACACACTTCCTGTCTCAACAGACAGGTTTTTGTAAGCAATCTAAATCAGGCAGGTGGTGTTTATTAATTGACTACCAGCAGTTAACCACCACACTGCTAGATTAAAGGCACATTACTTGAACAGGGATTTCTCCCCTGCTACAGTCGTCTTTACGCAGCCCCACGTTTTCATCTCAAAATTCTTGAATGGGGTCACTCCTCCAGATCTGCCGGCCATCCCGGGTTTAGGAAGACTACTGATCTGATTCGGCGAACCTTCTGGTGGCCCAATATGTTAAAGGACATTAGAGTGTTCACCTCCTCTTGCCCAGTCCGCGCACAAAATAAATCTGTCCGTCAAAAGCCTTCCGGTCTTCTACAACCCCTCCCGGTCCCGGACCGTCCTTCGAGTCACATTGCTATGGACTTCATCGTGGATCTTCCCCCATCTAATGGTATGACTACCATTCTTGTAATTGTTGACAGATTCTCCAAGCAAGCTCATTTTGTTCCCCTCAAGGATCTAACCAATTCCAGTACTTTGGCGGATATTTTTGTAAAATAAATTTTCCGTATTCATTGCGTCCCGTGGTCCATTGTCTCGGATCATGGTACTCAATTTGTTTCTAAATTCTGGCGTGCATTTTCCCAGAGGTTGGGCATTACCCTTCTTTTTTCCTCAGGCTACCACCCCCAAACAAATGGGCAGACTGAACACATGAACCAGTCCCTCGAACAGTATTTGCGTTGTTTTTCTTCCGATTCTCAGGATAATTGGGCTGAGTTACTTCCTTGGGCAGAATTTGCGATTAACTCTCTCAAGAATGAGTCCACTCAAGAATCACCGTTTTTTGTAAACTACGGATTTCATCCTACCCGTCTTCCCATGCATTCTCTCAGGTCCGGAGTTCCTGCAACAGATGATAGGGTATCCACCTTACAGGGGTCTTGGAGGAGGATTCAAACAGTGTTACAGGAGTCCATGCTAAGACAGAAGAGACAAGCAGATAGGCTTCGTCGGGAGGCCCATATGTTTGCACCTGGAGAGAAGGTCTGGCTTTCTTCTAAAAATATCAAACTGAAGGCACCAACCCCTAAACTGTCTCCCAGGTTTCTGGGTCCCTTCTCTATTCTGAGACAAATTAATCCTGTGGCCTATCAGCTTCACTTGCCTCCCTCTATGAAGATTTCTCCCATCTTCCATGTTTCACTTTTGAAACCGTTTGTCCAAGGCAAACGATTCGCTCAACCTTATCTTCCACCTCCTCCCCCCATTGTACCAGGACAACAGGAGTTCGAAATCCAGTCCATCATTGACTCTTGCATCTCCAGGGGCAAGCTCCAATTTTTGATCTACTGGAAGGGATTCGGACCTCAGGAACGTTCTTGGGTCTCGCATGCGGATCTTCACGCCCCGTCTCTACTCAAACGATTCCACCAAAAATTTCCCCTCAGACCTTGGATGGTTCGTCTGGAGTCCGACCCTTGGGGGGGGGGGTACAGTAAGGGTCCGCACTGTGGGTACACCCGCTTGCAGTGCCTCCTTACCTTGTCTCTGTGCTGCCCAGGTTCCCCGGCAGCGTGCCTCACTCCTCGCGGCCCTCTCCACGGCTGCTCCCACACTTCTGGGTCACGCGCGTCACCCTTACGGGCGTGTGCGGACCCAGGCTTCTATTTACTGGTGCCGTGCGCCTGACTCCGCCTCCTCAAGTGCTGCACACGCTTCCCTGCCCCGGCTCCATCAGGTCCACCCCCAGGCCCTTCTCCCCTATCAGATCCTTCCCCGGGCCTCTCCGCCGCTCCTCTTCTTGCTTTGATAGGGGGGAAGTGCCTGGGAAGCTGGAACCTATCAGGTCCTCCCTCGGGCCGCTCCTCTGTTCCTCCCCTTCCTCTGATAGGTCCCAGTCCCTTATTTAGTCTCCCTCACCATTACCTCCTTGCTCTGCATAGCTTCTGTACCTTGGTGCTGTCTGCTGTTGCCTGGCCCCTTTTGTCTTTCAGTTCCTGATCCTGTCCCTGGATATTCTGTTGACCTCCCCGGATCTTGACCTTTTGCTTTGGACTTCGTTTACTCTTCTCTCTGGAACCCCTTGGATTTGGCTTTGGACATTTCTACCCTGCAGACTTCTATATCCCCTGGACACGGCTTACGGACACTCTACTACGCTGCTTTCTCCACTCCACGACCCAGGCTTATGGACACTCTACTACGCTGCTCTCTCCATCCCACGACCATTGGCTTACGGACTTTACCTTTCTACGCTGGAGTTGTCAAGTATGGTAAACCTTTCTATTTTTGTTACCTGGATCACCTACGCTACATCCACACTCCGGCCGTGCCCCTGTTTACTGCTAGGTGTGTGGTATTACTCCTTTCCACCTCAGTCCCGGGGTCTTGTCTGGCTTGTGGGCAGGCCGAGTGTTACAATGAAGTGCTATAATTCACACCTTTAGTCAGGTTTCCACGGCCCAGATCCCCATCTGGCAGACTTGGCGAAGCCAACTCTTTTGAGTGGGGCGAGGAAAATGGGAGCCTGACTAAGGGATTGTGCGCATGTGCCAGCTACCTAGGGGCAGGTACCAAAGTGCTTCCCACGTTAGCTGGCAAAAAGTTATTGGGTACAGATAATTGTAAACCAATATCTGAGACCCAATGTTAGGGATAGAGCCCAAATCCTTTATAACTGAGTGTCAGCTCTATGCCCAAGGTTGTTCGTGACTACATCTAACTGATACCTGATGCCTTGATGCCTTGATGCCTTGATGAATTGCCCCATTCCCTAAGTAAGTGTATATATTCTGTGTGTTATTTGTTCAATATTGTGTGTTCATCTACCCTGAAGGAATAAACTTTCTTTATAATATCACAGTCGCATTCTATTCAACCCAGTTATTTTGGTATATATTATAACCCTTTAAGCTATCGTGACAGCGTCTATTACAGAAAGGCAGACCCCGGTAGGACTCACACAGCAGGAACCCCTACTGTGTTAATCTGATGGGCCATTAGTCTGCCCCGGCAAAACTAGTGAATATATCTCCAACCTACACGCGGCATAACGCAACATTTACGATTCGATTCGTGTTCGATTAACGGCCGCTGCATCTGTAGCAACATAGGCGATCATAACAACAGCTGCTGTCTGTTCCATAATCATTTGTTGGATAATACAAAATATACATGATGAAAATATATGTTCAAGAAGATATGTACAGTACAAAACAATTGAATAAACATGAAAAACCCTTAAAAATACATCAGAATACTAGTCGTGATGACTTGAATCTTTCAATGTACACAGAAAACACATACACCACCAATCATTGCTGCTGAGTTCTTAGCTGCAGGCCACCTGGAATTATAAAAATATTGTCAAATAAAATATGCCATATATTTATATTTAAAGCCTTTAAAAAAATGTTTTAATATATTTTGGTTCCTTGAGTTTATTACAGAAACCATAACCTCTCAGGAACTCTTTCTCCACTGCGTGGCGAGACTACTCAGTGCTGCCCTTCACACCAGAAGATTGGTCTGTTTGAGCACCTCCACACACAGCCGCTGAGTTTTTAGCTGCGGTACTTTATCTGGAACACATGCAATTAAAGCAGGAGTGCATTCATAAAGAAAATGCATTTACTGTACCTGTACACATGCATTTATTGTATACCACTGAAGCAAAAGCATGTGGAGACAACTTTGCTTACTGCACCATCTGGTGGCTACTCATTGCTATAAATTGAGATGTGTTCTACTCAATTGTAGCGTGTAGGCCTCTTTGAAAAGGCCTTACCCGGCGATTCCTTTCAGCTGCAGAGAGAGCTGCCTCTCCCTGGGAAAATCTCGCACGAAATGTATGGTTTTTAATATACATTTTATTACTAGTGTAGATGAGCAGGAGGTCTCCGGAGCAGAACCTTGTTGATTTCAGGTCCGGGTGCCACCTGCTTCCTGAGATACATGCATTTTATTCCAACGTTCATGTTATGCGGGACATTTAAATGCATAGGAGATACCGGCACCCAATAACGGGGCCTGTATCTCGGGAAGCAGGGGGTCCCTGGACATCAAATCAACATGGTTCTGCTCCGGAAGCCCCCTGCTACAATACACTAGTAATAAAACCCTAATAATAAACTAAACTCATTTGTTACCGTAGCGGCTATCTGCTATGGTAATGAATCTGCTTTAATGAAATTTTTATTAATAGTGTGCGTGAGCAGGGGATCTCCTGAGCTGAATCGCTTAGATTTCATCCTCAGCGACCCCCTGATTCCTGAGTTACAGGCCCTGGTATGGGGCATTGGGTTCCGGTATCGCTGCCATTTTTAAATCATCCGCGTCACGTGACCAGGGGATTTAAATAATGAAGGAGATACTGGCACCCCATATCGGGGCCTGTAACTCGGGAAGAAGCGGGTCCCTGAGCCTGAAATCAATGTGGTTCATCTCAGGAGACACCCTGCTCCCACACACTAATAATAAAAATGACATTAAAGCAGTTTCCTTAGCGGATAGCCATTAATGCAATGAAGAAATTATGGAACATCAGCAGCTTTATTGGGGGCAGAGGGGGTGAGTGAAGTGGGTATTTGGCCCTTCATTCAACCTCTCTGCCCCCAATAAACATTACAATATGTACTAACCACCAATATACAACCCACCCATCCCCTGTACCCCCATATAAAACCATGATTTATTTTTTGATACACAGGATTGATAACAATGGCCGGCAGGGGTCCCCGTGGGTCCCCGTGGGCCTCCAGATGGTCCCTGTGGGTGTCCGGGGGACCGAATGGGGTGTCCAGGTGGTTCACATGGGTAATAATAATAATAATAGCATGTTCTTGTATAGCGATGCTAGTTTTACGCAGCGCTTTACAGAGACATTTTGTAGGCAAAAGTCCCTGCCCCGTGGAGCTTACAATCTATGTTTTTGGTGCCTGAGGCACAGGGAGATAAAGTGATTTGCCAAAGGTCACAAGGAGCTGACTCTGGGAATTGAACCAGGCTCCCCTGCTTCAAACTCTCAGGGGGTCATGCACTAAGCGGCGAAAAGGCACTTTTCGCCCATTTTGCGGCAAAAATGCCAACCACGATTCAGAAAGCCCCGAGTAGTTGGCAAAAAGCGAAAAAAATGCCAAGTTTCTTGGCGGGTTTTTTTTCCGCCAGAGGCGCGGTGAAAAGGCACTTTTCACCGCCACTCGCCATGTTTTCAAACCCGCTCAATTCTAGTAGACCCGAGCAGCATTTCGCTGCTACTCGCCGCTCTAGAATGGAGATTTTCACGCCAATCCGTCACGGAAACTCAAGTTGGCAAGTTGGTGGGGGAGAAGCATCGGCAAGGACGACACTTAGAAAAAACAGGCCTTTTTCCTGCCTGGGATTGATGCCGGGGGTCTCCGGAGCTGATACCCAATAATACCAGCACCAGAGCCTCTCGGCATGCATCCGAGGCAGGAAAAATGCATTTACAGCCCACTTCATTACCTTAGCGGCTAACCGCTAAGGCAATGAAGGGGTTAAACAGCCGTGCCAGGTTTCTTGTGGGTAGCGGGGGTGGTTAAGGGGGTATTTGACCCTTGGTGGCTGTTTAGGGCTTGCGGGGGGGTTGCGGGTGGACTTAACCCCTTCATTACCTTAGCGGTTAATACCGCTACGGTCATGAAGGGGTTAAGCCCTCGCGCTACCCACCCGCAAGCCCTAAACACCCACCGTTGGGGCTAATACCCACTTCGCCCACCCCTGCTACCCACAATAAAAAAAATATACACACAGCAGCCCCAGTTGGCCAAATGGGGTCCCCATGGGTATCACATAATTTTTTTTTTTTTAAAAACCTGTAAAAGTAAAATAACATACATTTATTTTGTTTACATACCTTTAGATGACCTCACCCACCGAATCCCGGGGACACCACATACTCACGAACCAATCCACACACAGGAACCAGGTAAAAAAAAAAAAAAAAATACAAGTCTTTTTCTTATTTTTTTTCAAATTTGTAATCCATACCGTCACTCTTTGGGGGTATTCTGGGGTCTTCATCTGTCTCTTTGTCTTCATCTGTACCACGCCCTTGTCCTCTTCTTTCTAACGGAGGTCCATCCTCCTCGGCTTCTTGCTCTCAAATGAGGCATAGGCTTTTATAGGCCTATAACGTCACATTTCCATCAAATGGTTCCGACGGCTCTGATTGGGCAGTGAAAACAATGTGATTTTGTGTTTTTTTTTTGATGATTTCATGTAAAGGAAATTAAGCCAGCCAATCAGAATGGCTGTGTTTCATTTCCCTTTAAGTTGACGTCATCAAAAGCAAGATGGCCACAGTCACATGGTACTTGAGCCAATCAGATCGTGGGAACTAAATCCCCAATCTGATTGGCTGTAGTAGACCATGTGAAAGAGGTTTGGGGGAGAAAGGATGTGACGTCAAACAAAGGGAGTCACATGGTACACTGGCGACACACTTTATTCGAGCTCGGCTAGTCCCACGAATTCGGGTATACCCGGGTGTATTGAGGTTTCTGACTGTTTTCTGCCCGAGTGCATTGAGGTATTTTCAGGCAGGGATTGAAGCATTTTATTCCCGCTGGCTGCAATACTGCACAGTATATATATATATACTGCATTACAATTCATGAATTTATGCCATCTGGTAGACACGCGAAGCATTGCAGCCTATTAAATCCTAATCATTATCATTTAACAGATCAGCCGCTCGTCAGCCAGGCATGAACCCAGGCTGGGAAGGCAAACGCAACGGGGCTTGTCAGAGGTGAGGAGCGGTGCATTCCAGGTATCTGCCAGGTACATACTGGATATTTGCTCGAATAAAGTGTGTCGGTGCAGTACTTGAGCCAATCAGCTTGGGGATTTAGTTCCCATGACCACCCAGAGACCCCCAGACACCTGTGGGCACCCCCCTCTGGTGCACTGTGGGGCCTGCGGACACCCGCCGGGACCACCTGAGACTACCATAGGTCTGGCGTATTAAGCCTGTATGTAAAATAATATATCATGTGTATATGGGAGGGTGAAGAGGGTTTGCCCCATGGGTGGTTGGGTAGGTCTCCCTGCCGGGTAGTCTGGGAGCGTGGTTATGCCTCCCAGGTGAGTAGTGGGTGAGGGTGGGTTTACCCCTTAATTAATCTAGCGGTTACTAACCGATTAGGTTAATAAGGGCAAGAGCACACATGGCGCTTCGCGGCGCCACGTGCGTGTGCGCGCGCCTCTGTCTGCATTGCGATGTGTGAATGATCCTCGAGTGGGCGGGAGAGTGAGCGGGCGGGGGGAGTGTGCGGGCAGGGGAGCGGGGGAGCGGGGGAGGGGGCGAGCGGGCGGCGAATAAATAAATAATGTAATAATAAATATGTGAGAATAAATAATAAATAAAAAAATAAACCCCACCCCCCCCGTCACCCGTCCCCCGTACCCCAGCAATTTCAGCAGCCGATCAATGAAAACGTCTGGGCATTGATTGGCTGCTGAAACTGACGTCACGCTGCTACAGCTTGGAATCACACTTTTGAAAGACTCCAGCGACTGCAGCAGCGGCGATGCCGTGCTTTGCAGCCAATGGTAGTTTTATCAGTGAACACTTCCATTGGCCGCAGGGGTTGGTGGCGAACGCGCGCGAACATGAAAGCACGCGCACGTCATGTAGCGCTGTGTGTGCTCCAGCCCTAAGGGGTTAGGGGACATTATATTGTCTCTTTTTATTCTTCTGTATTTTTTGCAGCAACGGAGGGGATGGGAAGGGGTGAGGATGAGGACTGCCTTCATCGTGGGTGCCTGGTAGGGGTGAGTGCATTTATTTTATTTCTGCTGCTTATTGTATTTTAAATGAGTAAATGCATTATTATCCATATGCAGATAATAGTAATTTTGCCCATTACAAACTGTATGTGTTAGGGGGCAAAGTGCAGGGGGGAGGGGGTGTATTTATTTAAAAGTATTTATGTATTTTTTATGTAATTTTTTGTGGCACAGAATTGGTACTGCAGGCAAGCGGGGACCCCCGGACACCTGCGGGACCACCCGAGACAACCCGAGGGCCACCGCCTGCCTGTTGTATAATTCCTGTGCATCCAAAAATAATTAAGGTATGTTATGTATGTTAAAGGGGTATAGGGGTTGTTGGGGGCACATGGGGTGGGTGTGTTGTACATTGCAATGTTTATTGGGGGCAATTGTCCCCAATAAACATGCTATTGCGCCTTAACCCATTTATTGCCTTAGCCTATAGCCTAAGGTAAAAAGCTGCTTTAATGTATTCTTTATTAATATTGTGCGGGAGCAGGGGTCTCCTGAGCTGAACCGCTTTGATTTCTGGCTCAGGGACCCCCTGCTTCCTGAGTTACAGGCCCAGGTAAGGGGCATCGGATGCCAGTGTCGCCGCCATTTTTATTGCATCCACGTCGCGTGATGTGTGACATGTAAATAATGGAGGTGATACCGGCACCCAATATCTTGGCCTGTAAGTCAGGAAGCAGGGGGTTTCCTGATACATGGGACTCCCCCCGCATACTGGCCTTGAAAAAGCTACTCGTTCACAGATGCTGATTTCATTCAACTAGGGAAAGTCAGCGTGGCTCGGCTGCTGCACAGCTACAGGCTCTCAATAGACCTGACGGTCTTGTGAGCCAACACAATAGGGAATGATTAAATCTATCTGGCTCACCACTATTATCTATACTACTAGGGACTACTATCTTGCTAATACCCTACTACTACACTAAATTAAGGGATTATGTAAACTTTGTAAGCATACAGTGTCCAATTCAGCCATTAACATCTGGAGTGCCAGTTTCATACCATATATGGAGCAGTACAACACCAATTAGGATAAAGGTTTTATACTATTAACCTGCATATAGATCCTACACGGTGCAGTACTTAGCAGTCACTCCTTATCTAACCATATAGGAGTTTCTGCAGTGCCCCTATTTTTATCAGTAATTAACCTCTTGAGTACAAATGTTAACTTCAGATCTGTATACTTCAGATCCCAGGTTCACACGATATAATATTTTTATTCTCCGCTCTCACGCACAATTAATCCTAATTGGCGTTAGTGAACATGATTTGGTGCACAACTACCTAGGATTGTAACATACAACCAATATCACTATAACTGGCTGCAAAACATAGCAGCACAGTATAAGGTCTCTGTGTATTGGTGCACCAACTAGTACTCAATTACTGTGGCACTACATACAGTATATGGTCATTACTTTCATTCCCACTCCAAACAAATCCCTAGCTAATCACTATATATGAGGATTACTAGGGCCAGTGAGTTCACTAACACTGGACTTTAATATCCATATAACACTCCTCTGGAGTAACCTACCCCAAGAGTTTATTAAGCACTCGGTACTATTTAATAATTGTTTTAAACCCCATTGTTTTAACGAAGTTTTTGAATAAATATGTTTTAATTCATCCACCATCTCACATAGGAATCGAGTGCAATATAGGGGTTCTGTCCATCTTCAGTGTCACTACTATTCTTGCCCCTCTAAGCACCATTCCCTACATTACTAGCTGTAGCGGGGGTATCTGATTAGTGTATACCCCAATAAACATTACAATATACAACACATCCACCCCTGTGCCCCCAACAACCCCTATACCCCACTAACATACATAACATATTTTAATTTTTTGGGGATGCACATGAATTATACTATAGGCTGGTGGTAGTCCCTGCGGGTATCCGGGGGTCCCTGCTTACCTGCAGTACCAATTCTGTGCCCCCCCAAAATAAATAAATAATACAGAAATACTTTTAAATAAATACACCCCCCCCCCCCCCGCCCTCTAACACATACAGTACAGTAATGGGCAAAATTACTATTATCCACATATGGATAATAGTGCATTTGCCCATTACAAATACATTAAGCAGCAGAAATAAAATAAATAAATTTTGCACTCACCCCTGTCAGGCTGCCATGATGAAGGCTGTCCTCATCCTCACCCTGTCCATGCCCTCCAGTGCTACAAACAATACAGAAGAATAAAAAGCGACAATCTAATGTCCCCTAGCCACTTTATCACCTTAGCGGTTAGTAACCGCTATAATAATTAAGGGGTTAACCCACCCTCCCCCACTACACACCCGAGAGGCCTAACCACCCACCCTTGGGGACAATACCCCCTTCACCCACCCGCGCTACCCACAAAAAGCATGGCACTGGTAGCTAACTCCTTCCTTAACTTTGCGGTTAGCAGCTAAGGTAATGAAGTGGGCTGTAAATGCATTTTTCATGCATCAAATTAATGCTAGGGTTTCTCCGGTGCTGGTATTAATGGGTATCAGCTCCGGAGACCCCGGCATCAATCCGCGGCAGGAAAAGGGCATGATTTTTTCTAAGTCCCGTCTCGCCACTCAGCTTCTTGCCAACTTTTTTTGCCAAGGCCATTTGGAGAGAAATTCTCCATTCTAGAGCAGCGATCAGCTGCGAGATGCTGATCGGGGCTTCTAGAATACAGCGAGTTGGAAAAGCTGTCGATGAGCGGTGAGAAGGGGCCTATGGCCAAGCAGTTGGCGAATTTTTTTTCTGCCAAAATAAAACGGCGAGTTTTCCTATTCTCGCCAGCTTCTCGGGGCTTACTGAATCACAGTTGGCTTTTTTTGGCGAGAAGCTGGCGAGAAGGGGCTTATTGCAGTTTACTGCATAGGCCCCTAAATATCCACTATCAAATCTAATTAAAATTATGATATTCAACAATTCAGGCATTGTTGAGGATAACACATTATATTTAACAATTCCTGCACAGTGGTTGATTAGTGTTATATTATCCAGGAACTGATTTCAATAAATCATGGTGTTTGAGGGGTAATTGATGATAGAATGGAGCATCACTACCTGTATTATTTGTTAACTTGAAAGTTGGCTCATTAATGCTTTTTGAATATGATGCTTCCCATAACCTTAAGTTTCTTTCAGGCTCTGGATGTGAATAATTCCAAGTTTAGCTATGACTTTACTAACGTCTTAAAACAACGTTAAATCCCTGCGTTTACTTTAATGGACCGTTGTTGATATTTGTTGCTAGGTAAAATGTCTAAATTGCATATCATTAATCCAATGCCATATTGCCATGCTCAGTAGCACTCCTCTGTGACACTCATATGCTTATATATATATGTTGTGGTTATTTTGGGGGTTCAATAGGAGCTTGTTAGGTGTCCAGTATGTTTTGCAATTCTTGTTCAGCTAGTCTTAGCTGATTGGTGGGTGGCAACCTCCTACCTAATTGAAGCTTACCCCCTCCCACATTTAAATGGTTAAAAGCTCACTCCATAGCATTTCCCACTCTAAGGGGAACTTGCTTGCTTGCAGTATGATTGTGACAAATCTAATACAGAGTGCTTTTCCTGGTAATGTACAGGTTAATAAAAGCTTCAATCAGACTTAGAACTTTGCAACTACTATTGACAGATTTATTATAAATCATTCTTCCTGGTATTGCACAGGTTATTAAGAATTTATATTAGTGTTAGGGACCCTTGAGAATGTGGTCTGCCATGCAGTGGCTCAGGGGCTTACAACAATTTGGCCAAAATGTTAAACTAAAAGACCATTTTATTTAATAGATATTTATACATATATATTTAGGCACTGTACCGTGTATGTGTTTCACTGGATGTGCACTGAGCTCTGTCTGTGTTTTATGTTCTGTCTCTGGTTTTAAACATTTGTGGAGGAATATAGGACTTAATACTATGTTATTGAGATTTGAAGATGCCCGATAATGATTAATGAACCTCCGCTAGCTGGGAGCCTGGGGTAACACTTAATTAGCGCAGTGCCTCCACTTACCCAGGATCCCCATCATGTAAGATTCCCCTGGGCAAGAAACATAACAACACATGCTTGCAACCAGTTTTACTGTAATGCACTATAACCTTAGCACTCTATAATTTGCCTCAACACATAACATATAACACTTATACTATATGCTTATTCACTTATACACTAACACAGCTAACTGGTAATGTCTTTATAACGTTAGTGGCTCCGCCACGCTCCAATGGAGTATTGTCCTTGTATAGTAGTGGCTCAGCCATGCTCCTAATGAGTATGTCTCTGTCCCGTCACCACGTGCCCCACACACCGTGTCCTTGTACTAATAGAAAGGATTGCTCCATGTATTTAGGCCTTTAGCCACTCACTAGTGTCCCCAAAGAGTTACGCCTAAGGCGGGATCAGCGCCTGTTGACTGGTGTTGTTGCACTTGCTGTAAATACCTTCCGGTCATGGTGGTGACCGGTAAACAATGTCAAAAAGGGTCAGACGAATCCACCGCCTGCCTCTGGTGTCGCACTGTTCAGCTGTCTGGTCCCAAATGGCTCCCAACAACCTTGCTCCGCACACTGGTCCCTAACTGCCTACACAGTAAGGTGAACGATCTGTACAACTATGGGCGTCCCTGCAGCACAGCAGCCTACTGTGACTCAGGGATTCTCCTAAGGGCCTGCGGGGTAAAGCTATCCTATGCAGGTGGGTCACGGAACCCCTGCACTCACACACCCTCCTCCTTTACCTTCCGGATCCCCTCTGCCTAGCGTGGTCTCTCCCCCACGTTTCCCTTTCCTCCTCCCGTAATCCCAGCCTTCTGATTGGCTCCTGACATCAGATGACTGTCCCAGAGCTCATGGGAGTTGTAGTTTGCCAACAGAGCCTTTCCCCTATTGGTCCGTCGTTCGCGCGCTTACACCGCGCATGCGCAACCTCTCCGATCTGTCAGTGCCCTCTGAAAGGTTGCGTAATAACATGGCGGCGCCCTATACTGTCGGCCCGCAGTGGAACCTGCACCACTCCCTCCGAGCCCTCACTGCAACCACCTGAGGTATTTAACACACCCCTACATTCTCCCCCTTGCAGAATCCAACGACCCCGCTTGGGTCATAACTTACGTAACTATACACAGAACGTTATATAATAAAAATGATACAATATAAACATGAAATTTCTTATCACTTCTACATCATCAGCAAAGATGGAGACTTTGTTAAAAAGCAGGGGTCCCAGTACCGATCCTTGAGGTACTCCACTCATGACTTTAGCCCAACCTGAAAAAGTTCCATTTATGACAACCCTCTGTTGTCTGTCCTTTAACCAGTTTTCAATCCAGGTGCATATATTATTACTGAGTCCAATTTTCTTTATTTTGTACACCAACCTCTTGTGTGAAACCGTATCAAAAGCCTTTGCATAATCTAAGTAGACCACATCAACTGAATTACCCTGGTCTAAATTCCTACTTACCTCCTCAAAGAAACAAATAAGGTTTACTTTGGCAAGATCTATCCTTCATAAATCCATGCTGACTAGTACTAATAATTTTGTTTTCCATTAGGTATTCCTGAATATTATCCCGTATTAAAGCTTCAAACAGTTTCCCTACTATTGAAGTCAGGCTTACAGGTCTGTAATTCCCCGGGTGTGATCTAGCTCCCTTTTTAAATATAGGCACCACATCTACTTTACGCCAATCTTGTGGTACTGAGCCTGTGGAAATGGAGTCCTTGAATATTAAATATAATGGTTTTGCTACTACTGAGCTTAACTCCTTGAGAACTCTTGGATGTATGCCATCAGGGCCAGGTGCCTTATTTACTTTAATTTTTTCAAGTCGCTTATGAACTTCTTCCTCAGTTAACCAATTGGTCATTAATATGGAGGTTGTGGCTTCCTCCTGTGGCGCTACTATTGAACTTGATTCTTCCCTGGTAAACACAGAGGCAAAGAATTTGTTTAATACCTTTTTTCTTATCTCCAATAATCTGCCTACCCATCTCCCACTGAAAGGGTCCTATATTTTCTTTTCTCATTTTTTTGTTATTAAGGTACTTAAAGAACTTTTTAGGGTTGACCTTACTTTCTATTGCAATCCTTTTTTCATTATCCATTTTTGCTAATTTAATTGCCCTTTTGCAATTTTTGTTACATTCCTTATAATTCTGATACGATGTCTCTGTCCCTTCTGACTTAAAGAATCTAAACGCCTTCCTCTTCTTGTCCATTTCCTCCCCTACCTGTTTATTTAGCCACATTGGTTTTGACTTATTTCTTTTATACTTATTACCCAAGGGTATACACGATAAGTGTGCTTTTCTAACAATGTTTTAAAGACTGCCCATTTATCTTCTACATTTTCCCTGCAAAAACATCATCCCATTGTATTACTACTAGATTAGACCTCAGTTTATTAAAATCTGCCTTTCTAAAGTTTAAAGTCTTTGTTGAACCCAAGTAATCTGTTTTTTGATAATTTTTTTCAAATGTGACCATGTTATGATCACTGTTACCCAAATGTTCCAGGACTTGAATATTTGTTATTACTTCTACATTGTTTGATATGACCAAATCCAGAAGTGCCCCTCTCCTGGTTGGTTCCTCAATAATTTGGGTCATATAATTATCTTTAAGCACCCCCAAAAACCTGTTTCCTTTTGTTGTAACGCTAATCTCATTGCCCCAGTCTATGTCTGGATAATTAAAATCCCCCATTATGCAAACATGATCCAGTTTTGATGCCTTCTCCATTTGCAAATGTATTTTAGCTTCCTCAATCTCACAGATATTTGGTGGTTTATAGCATATTCCCACAGACATTTTCTTTATACTTTTACATCCACTGCTAATTTCTATCCACAAGGTCTCTACATTTTCATAATTCCCTTCATAGACATCATCCCTTATAATAGGTTTTAGATCTCGTTTAACATATAGACATACTCCACCTCCCCTTCTATTTGTTCGATCCTTCCGAAAAGAGAATACCCCTTTAAATTAATTGTCCAGTCATGAGTTTCATCCCACCATGTTTCAGTAATACCGATGATATCATACTGCTCCCTTGTAGCTATTAATTCAAGCTCCCCCATTTTATCTGTCAGGCTTCTTGCATTAGCGGGTTCATGTCTCCCAGCGTCTTTTCCATTAACCTCTGGAAGGTGGCCAGAGCTCTACATATCCCTTGCGACATACACTGGCGACACACTTTATTCGAGCTCGGCTAGTCCCACGAATTCGGGTATACCCGGGTGTATTGAGGTTTGTGACTGTTTTCTGCCCGAGTGCATTGAGGTATTTTCTAGGCAGGGATTGAAGCATTTTATTCCCGCTGGCTGCAATACTGCACAGTATATATATATACTGCATTACAATTCATGAATTTATGCCATCTGGTAGACACGCGAAGCATTGCAGCCTATTAAATCCTAATCATTATCATTTAACAGATCAGCTGCCTGTCAGCCAGGCATGAACCCAGGCTGGGAAGGCAAACGCAACGGGGCTTGTCAGAGGTGAGGAGCGGCGCATTCCAGGTATCTGCCAGGTACATACTGGGTATTTGCTCGAATAAAGTGTGTCGGTGCAGTACGGGTAAACTGGTAGAACCCTAGCGGGCAGATGAAAGCGGTTCTCTCCTGATCTTCCAGGTCCATGGGCACCTGATCGCAAGTCCAGCACGCTGAACCATTTACTCCCCGTCAAGGCGTTCAGAAGGTCCTCGATGCGTGGCAGTGTGTACTGATCAGGTACCGTGCGGTTGTTCAATGTCCTATAGTCTATGCAGAGACGTACGACCCCATTCTTTTTGCGGACCACCACGATAGGCGAGGCGTAGGGACTGCGGGATCCTTGAACGATACCAGCTTCCTCCATCTCGGCTAAGAGTCTCCGCACCTCTTCCACATCCCGGGGTGTTATGCGGCGGGAATGTTTGCGGAATGTTGCGGTGTCGCTCAATCGAATAGTGTGATGGGCGCTGTGACTGCACCCCACATCCATATCACTTATGGAAAACACTCCCCATCGCTCTTCCAGTTTGGTCTGCAGTCTTCCTTTCCACTCCTCCGTCAATGGCGAGTCTCCGAAGTCAAATGCCAACTTTGGGGTTACGGCATGGGCGGTGGCCACCGGGTGGTCACCGGCCGTCTTCCCTTCCGGAGTTACTGGATAGATTCTACCCAGCGGATGTCGGTGGTAAATGCACATGAGGTACCGGGAAAGGTTTTGGACGTATACCTGGGTCCGGGCCGGAATCTTCCCCGACCATTTCTTCACTGAAGCCAGTATTTCGTAGCCGAGCCGCTGGTCATCATGTGTCGTGCTTTCCAATGAGAATAATTGATCCTCCGGTCGTCTGGCTGGATAAGGACAGGCAGCGATTATCATTCTTCCTGTCCCGGGAGGGACCTCGGTCAGCCCCCGCTCTTGACTATGCAGCATCCCGTGCTCCTCTTCGTTCGCAATCCTACCACACGCTTCTTGTAGAGCGGGGCAAATGGCTAGCGCCCGCAGTGGTAATTCAACCGCTTCCTGCAGGTACACGTGGATCACAGCTTGTACGATGTCGGTATTTGTCCCCATGATTATCGGAGTGCTGGGGTGATCCTGGGGTTCAGGGCACACTAGCGCTTCCACCTCCATGGGATGATGTTTGCCGGTGTTCAACTGCGGGATGTCCAGATGTACCTTCACCACTCGTTCAATAGGGTAGTCTTCATGGCTCTGCCCTCTCAATCGCAAGGAGTCAGCAGATAGTAGCGGCAGTCGATGCAAGTGTTGATTGTAGAAGGGCCGATACACTATTGTCACCTGGGAACCATTATCCATCAGCGCAGAGGCGTAGATGCCTTCAATCACCACCTTGACGATGGCCGCTGGTCTGATTCGACTACTCGTCGAGGACTGGGCCGCTGCTTTGCCGGCCTGCGGGGTACACAGCATGGACTTGGCCAGCCGGGATACCGTTCTCCGGGGGGAGGGGCAGTGCGCTCGAATGTGCCCCATTTTTCCACAAGCATCGCAATGGAGGTGACTGCGGTAGGCGTTATCTCGGAAGGTCGGCGATGTTCGCCCCGACGCAGGGTGCTCGGGGCGGCTGCAGACGCCTCAAGGTCCTCCTTTTCCGGGTTTGCATCCCCTGGTGCCTCGGCTTTAGCTTCCGACTTTTTGGTGTCTTTAGCCGCAACCACCGTCTTCTTTCCCGGGGTTAAGTCACGCCCCAGCAGTAGTCTCATGTGCCTGAACCCGATCCATCAGGTCGTCGAATGCCAGTGCTTGTCCCGGCGTGAGACAGCCGCTGATGCGCACGGACACCGGGTGCAATGGGAGGAGTCCCCTCAGTAGCTGGGTGGTGCGCAGTCCATCGGCATCTACCTTCTGCACCACCCCTTTCTCACCAGGGTCCACAGATCCAGATGCAGACGTCAAAGGAAATCAGACACCATTTCTCCCTCTTTCTGGGCCAGAGCACGGAACCTGGCCATCAGGGCGAATGCATCCACAGGAACCCCATACGTTTTGGTAATGGAGTAAATGATGCCCGCCGTATCAGCATCCGGGTGGTCGTCCCAATAGCAGTGCACCATGTGGGACGCTGGGGGTCGCAGGCACTCAATTATACGCTGTCTCCAGACGGCATCTGTGCATGACCATTCAGGAAGCACCTGTTCCGTGTGATCCAGCCACTCTTCGAATCCGACTTCTCCCAGAGGGGTGGGTTTGTCTCCAGAAAATGCCTTCAGCTTTCAGTACTGGTGGGACTGCGTGGAGTGGTGAATGGCTTCTGCAAGCACAGGGATTGAGGCATTATCCAACAGACTACCCCCAGCAGGGGAATAGGCATCTAGTCTCGACAGGCTGGTTCTACTCAGTGCTGGCCTAATGGCTGAGGGGGTGAACGAAGTGCCTAGGCCCATTGCAGCGGGCCATCGGGGGTTCAAACTGCTCTCAGGGGTATGGACAGGGCTGGTCGTGACGGTACTTAACGGACCAGGGTAGCCTCTCTGTGGTGTGGACGCAGCCAGAGGTTCGGCGGAATCCACCTGTACTAACGGGCATTGGATGCCGGGAGCGTCGGGCAAAAGTAGTTATGAGGGCAGTGCTTCGTGGCATATATCCCGGTCGGTGACGAATAATATCTTACGCCAATTCTGCTCCCTGTCATAGTAGTGATCTTGCACTCGGGCAGAGTCCAGGAACGGAAGTTTCCTGACTTGGTCAGTCACCGTGCCCAGGGAGAGGGTAGCTGGACCGTGTCCCAGGCCGCAGGCACGTGTCAGGGGAATTTCATGCCGCTGGGCCCACTTGCGCACCTCAGGCTGTGAGGGCACAAACATGGCGGGGAAAAAAATTGTCGCACAGTAAAAAAATACAGGGCATCCTAGGTCTGATCTCTCAGCAGCGCCTCCAAATGTAGCCCTTTTTCTGACGCTCTAAAGAGACTACTGGTCACTGCACACACCTGCGGCTCCAGGAGATCTGAGCCTCCGCTAGCTGGGAGCCAGAGGTAACACTTAATTAGCGCAGCCACGCTCCTAATGAGTATGTCTCTGTCCCATCACCGCGTGCCCCACACACCGTGTCCTTGTACTAATAGAAAGGATTGCTCTGTGTATTTAGGCCTTTGGCCACTCATTTGTGTCCCCAAAGAGTTACGCCTAAGGCGGGATCAGCGCCTGTTGACCGGTGTTGGTGCACTTGCTGTAAATACCTTCCGGTCACGGCGGTGACCGGTAACAACTTCAAAAAGGATCAGACGAATCCACCGCCTGCCTCTGGTGTCGCACTGTTCAGCTGTCTGGTCCCAAACGGCTCGCAACCACCTTGCTCCGCACACTGATCCCTAACTGCCTACACAGTAAGGTGAACGATCTGTACCACTATGGGCGTGCCTACAGCACAGCAGCCTACTGTGACTCAGGGATTCTCCTAAGGGCCTGCGGGGTAAAGCTATCCTATGCAGGCGGGTCACGGACCCCCTGCACTCACACACCCTCCTCCTTTACCTTCCGGATCCCCTCTGCCTAGTGTGGTCTCTCCCCCACGCTTCCCTTTCCTCCTCCCGTAATCCCAGCCTTCTGATTGGCTCCTGATATCAGATGACTGTCCCAGAGCTCATGGGAGTTGTAGTTTGCCAACGGAGCCTTTCCCCTATTGGTCCGTCGTTCGCGCGCTTACACTGCGCATGCGCGACCTCTCCGCTCTGTCAGTGCCCTCTGAAAGGTTGCGCAATAACATGGCGGCGCCCTATACTGTCCGGCCACCGCGGAACCTGCACCACTCCCTCCGATCCTTCACTGCAACCACCTGAGGTATTTAACACACCCCTACATATGTATATGAGATTAATAAAATATCCTAATGAAACTTTTCCAGAGTCCTTTTAGGGATCACAGACAGTGTTCAGTTTTCCTTGGATTTTCTGTCAAATCTAATATCGTGATGCTCTTGTTTGGTCCGGGCTACAGTACATCATCAGTAAAAAAGTGGGAAAAAAATGATATAAAATCTTCTGACTCTTGTTTCTACTGCACCGACACACTTTATTCGAGCAAATACCCAGTATGTACCTGGCAGATACCTGGAATGCGCCGCTCCTCACCTCTGACAAGCCCCGTTGCGTTTGCCTTCCCAGCCTGGGTTCATGCCTGGCTGACGGGCGGCTGATCTGTTAAATGATAATGATTAGGAATTAATAGGCTGAAATGCTTCGCTTGTCTACCAGATGGCATAAATTCATGAATTGTAATGCAGTATATATATATATACTGTGCAGTATTGCAGCCAGCGGGAATAAAATGCTTCAATCCATGCTTGGAAAATACCTCAATGCACTCGGGCAGAAAACAGTCACAAACCTCAATACACCCGGGTATACCCGAATTCGTGGGACTAGCCGAGCTCGAATAAAGTGTGTCGCCAGTGTATTTGTCTTTTAAAATAAATAAATAATAAATGCAACATAAAAACACATTTCAGTCATCCTAGCATCTTTTCTCAAGGCTGGAAATAAAATTTTGGGATGGATAGGGTATAAACCCCAGACACTTTGGCAAAGTTCCTTTCAGAACGAAATGTGTCAGAGTTGCGCTTCTGTTATGTGTACATCCGTATTTCATTACATTTGCGTTTGGATTTTTACTCCTCGGTCAGCAGTGCACGGACCTCACAGCATTTTTTTTTTGTGGAAATAACATTAAACAATAGTCACCATATTTATAGGTGCTGTCTTAAAGTAACAATGCTTTACAATCAATAAGAACTACTATAAGATTCCTTGAAACTTATGGATGTAATAGAAAAATAATAAAGCTATTTATATAAAATAAAGTATATAATTTAAAAAAAATCGTTTTGAATGAACGTTGTTACATTTGTTTCATAATTATTAATTTAAGAAAAAATTGAAAAACTTAAAATGACAAAATAAGTATTATTTAATAAGGCATTCTTAAAACCTTTATCAATAGTTGTGGCACAATTATATATATTTTAATAAAGAGAAATAGTGGAAAATATTAAATATACATGTATTGATAGTGAAAAATATTACAAATACATGTAACAGGTGTTCCCCCACCCTGTGGGAGATTTCACTGTTACCTGGTGTTGTTGTGCTGCTCACCTGCTATGCTTACAGGATACTGATTGTCCGCCGGTGTTAGTTGGGGACGAACAGGACAGGCTTTAGGATTCCTCTTAGTTCTTCACTTGGTGCAGCGCTTCCAGAACTTTGTGCAGTCCCAGCAGGAAAACCCTCTTGTACTCCTCCTGATTAACTGCAGTCTCAGGCAGGAGTATAAAACAGCAACAGTTCTTTTATTCTTCTGCAGCATACAGCATACAGCATACAGCAAACAGCATACAACAGATACACTTCTTCAAGGGGTCCCTGGAATAAACCCAAGGAGCTCGAGGCCCCAAAGGTCTATCTTTAGCTCCCATTTTCCCTGACAAAATAAAGGGTAGTACCCACTGACCTGAGGGAGAGGGTCTCTCCAACCCTCAGATCTCCCAGGACCACCAAATTTAGGCTCTGCAGCTCCATTTGTACCCAGGGGGAAGGTCCTAGGTCTGAGCCCCTGATAGGGCAGTACACAGGCCCTAGTTCCACCCCTCCACCAATCTCCCCCTTGCCACTCAAGGGAGCTGCTTACTGCAGTGGAAACCAGATTCTAACACTGCCAGCACTGGTACCAGAGTTTATGTGTTAGGCAGGGCAGATTAGTAGCCAAGAAGATACATGGCTACACACTCCCCCTGGTGGAATCTCACGGAACCAGCTGAGAACCCAATTTACACACCATCGCTAAATTGGATAACATAGAACAATGCATACCATTTATGGCATAACATTTGATGACATAACAGTTCATAGCATAACAATTTTAACCAATAAGGTACTGTAGTGCCGACATAGAAAAAAAGAAAACCTGGCGCCAAATGTTCAAATGGAAAGTCCTGTGATCCTCAGAGAATCTGCACGAGTGCTTCAGAGGCCATGAAACAAAAAGAGAGAGAACAAACATAAATCATAGCGTACAACTGCTGGGTAACTCAGTCTACCACTATACAACATACAACAATAAGACTCCTAGTGAACGAACTAAAAAATAAAATTTATTATAAAATGAACTCTGTCATAAAAGACAGCAATGAAGCAACGGAGGGCAGCTGGTCATCCGGAGATGGGAAAAATCCAAACCCTACTTACAACAAGCAAGGTGATAACAAGCGGTGTTATAACAGTATCCTCTCGGCACAGGGGAATGTCCTGGCACGGTGTAAACTCTGCTCCGCCGGTAGTCTCGCCCGAAGTCCCTTCCGATATGCACAAGGCCCGTGCCGGTAGGTGGAAGCAGACTTTCTGGGGTTCACAGACCGACAGCACGTGCGGCTGGTTCCCCTTCCTTCATCCTCCTCTCCTCCCGGCAATAGACGCGCGCCCGCTCGCAAGTGTGCCCGTGTGCGAGTGTGCCCATGCTATTAAAGGGACATTGGCTGTTGTCTGGATGCCGGTGACTGACAGTATAAACTGTAAGTACTAGACAAGCTGCACATACAATTGCTCAATGCGGTCCTCAGGGTGACTCCTGCCAGGGTGGGTGGCACGGGCACACTCGCACGTCTATTGCCGGGAGGAGAGGAGGAGGAAGGAAGGGGAACCAGCCGCACGTGCTGTCGGTCTGTGAACCCCAGAAAGACTGCTTCCACCAACCGGCACGGGCCTTGTGCATATCGGAAGGGACTTCGGGCGAGAGTACCGGCGGAGCAGAGTTTACACCCTGCCAGGACATTCTCCTGCGCCGAGAGGATACTGTTATAACACCGCTTGTTATCACCTTGCTTTTTGTAAGTAGGGTTTTGATTTTTCCCATCTCCGGATGACCAGCTGCCCTCCGTTGCTTCATTGCTGTCTTTTATGACAGAGTTCATTTTATAATAAATTTTATTTTTTAGTTCGTTCACTAGGAGTCTTATTGTTGTATGTTGTATAGTGGTAGACTGAGTTACCAGGCAGTTGTACGCTATGATTTGTGTTTGTTCTCTCTCTTTTCGTTTCATGGCCTGTCAAGCACTCGTGCAGATTCTCTGAGGATCATAGGACTTTTCATTTGAACATTTGGCGCCAGGTTTTCTTTTTTTCTATGTTGTGTTCTGTTTGTACTAGTCAGTAGGTACTAGGCCGCCTACCTTTATTTGAAGGATATTTGTTACTATTTGATTCACTTAGTAGGTAATTATACTTTAGCGCTCCAGTCACAATTTTTTTCTTTTTTTGACTGTAGTGCCGACAAGTATTCGAAAACAAATCTGGGGCAATCCCCAACAAGACCCAGGTACATGCTGGGTACATGCTGGGTTCATGCTGGGTACATGCTGGATACATGCTGCAACATTTCAGTTACATTTCTGCAGACAGAATAATAGCCCATCAGATTAACAGCGGGGGTCCTTGGCAATACCATTCAAACTGAATGGGACTGCCAGGGACCCCTGCTGTGTTAATCCGATGGGCCATTACTCTCTGCAGAAATGCCACTGAAATGTTTGCAGCATGTAGCCAGCATGTACACAGCATGTAACTGGATCTTGATGGTGATAGCCCCAGATTTTCCAAGGCAAGTTTAAGGCAAGTTTTAGAATACTTGTCGGCGCATCTGTATGTATGGATCCGTCCCATAACATGGAGATTTGTTAATGTAATAATGTTTTGGGCCAGGCTTCTTAACCAACCTACCCTCTTGGTCAGGAATGGTAACAGAGTACACCCTCTTGGTACTCTGCTCAGGAATATATTCTACCCGGTCCAGGTAGATATTTCTCCATACCCTCCATACTCGCATTAGATAACAGATCTTCTTTTCACTGAAGTACTTAGAGAAACTACACCTGGAGGCTAGGACACCTTCCCGCAACCACTCCTCTCAGTTTGCCTCTATCTCTCTCATTATGGGGTCAGGGACATAGGGATAATCATACCCATGGGACTGACGGTACCTCTGCACTATCAATCGGTCAGCCCGGCTGAGTTTAGTTAATTTACGGCCACAGGCCTGGCCCGGTAGCACCTAGAATAGTACTTCCTGAGAGGGCTATTCTTGGTAGGTTTGGGTTAAACCGGTTGGTTGTATCAACCCTAGTTTAATTTCCCTATCTCTTCTTCTAAGGGCCTCCGTCATATCTTCTGCAGAGAACTCTCCTTCCTCCCACCAATGATCCACAATGTCCCCACTAAGCAGAAAGAACCGGGTCCGGTTCATATGATGGACATACCCTTGAAACATGGGGTCCCACCACGACAATACCTTCCCCACATTAACATTATACATGGACAAATCAGATTTGGAAGTCGCTTTAGAAAGTGTTCCTGACCCTTCTGACCTTTCTGAACCTTCTCTGCAGAAATCCATGTTCTCAGCCATCCCTCCCCCAGCAGGATACCTATCAAACCCACCCCAGTTTCTACAGTCCTGGGAAGATTTAGTTACCCTCTGATTGTCCTGGGCAAGGTCTCTGGAAGCCTTAAGCCCCACAAGGTCTCTTGGTGTGCCAGTCTCTGTATGCCTACCACAGCCTGTTACTGCCAGCACTTTAAGCTTATCATGGTCCATAGGGGCCTTATGACCTCGGCCCTTGGCTCAGTCATTGTGCTGCTGAACAAATAGGTCAGTTGGGGCCTCACTTACCATAGCGGTTATAGCAATGTCCTCCTCCACCCCGGCGGTCGCCTCCACTATGAAGATATCTGGTTGCACCAGAAGGGTGTTGATATCTGTGGTGCGGAAAGAAGTATTATCCGGTACCTCTCCAATGGAACCCTCCACTGGAACCTGGGAAGGAAGCTCATCATCACCACTCCATTGGTCCTTTGCAGCCATGTGGTTCTCCTGGCCAGGAGCAAGCATGTCCGACACCGCCTTTTGAGGAACCGCAAAGGCCTTGGCGCTCCTCCACTCCGAGTGCACTGTCGCTTCGATGACATCACCGTTACGGGACTCGTCTCCCGTTCGCTCTTGGAGATGGGCATCTCCACGGTAGCAGCACTTGTGTGATACTCCGGACAGAGCATCACGATGGGGCATCCCCATTCACTGTCATCCGACGTTGCGGTGGACACGCCCCCTGATGAAAAGGACCAGAACACCTCACTATCACTGGTGGCAGCTTGCCGGCAGCGGTCCCGCTCCTGCACCACCAGTGGAAGTGCCTCAGCCTCCTCCCGGGCAGTCACCTCACTGAGTCCCTTCAGGAAAACCCTCTTGAACTCCCCCTGATTAACTGCAGATGTATAAAACAGGAACAGTTCTTTTATTCTTCAACAGCATACAACAGGTTCACTTCTTCAAGGGGTCCCGGGAATCAACCCAAGGAGCTTAAGGCCCCAAAAGTCTATCCTTAGTGTCTTTCCAACAGTCAGAACTCTCCTAGGACCACCAAATTTAGGCTCTGCAGCTCCGTTTGTACCCAGGGAGAGGACCTAGGTCTGAGCCCCTGATAAGGCGTACACAGGCCTTGCCCCCCTGTCACTCAAGGGAGCTGCTTACGGCAGTGGAAACCAGATTAACCCCAACACTGCCTGCACTGGTTCCAGGGTTTATGTGTTAAGCAAGGCAGATTAGTAGCCAAGAGGATACATGGCTACATACATGTATTGGGACGAGGATTGCTCGGGCGCAATCTACGGCCGGTTGTAAATTCTGGATAATTAATACTACCTCCACCACTGCCCCGCTGTTCAGAACATGCCAGGGTTGAAGGCTCCTGCTGCTCAACCCCACCAAGGATCAATCCTGGATCCTTGAAAATGGTACAGAAAACAGAGAAAAAATAGGGGAGCACAGGGTTAAAGGGTTGCAGGATACAAATATGTATAAATAAAGGTGATTATCCAGAAGCAGGCTGCTTGGATTGTAGTCAGTCAATTTATACCACACTGCAGTGCACAGGGGTTACTTGACCAAGGTCAATGCATTTGATTTGTAGTTCAGAGGCAGGGGAGTGGGGGGAAGGGAGTTGAGACTCAATACAGAATACTGCAAACACTTACACGGCCATGTGTACGTGATACACTTGTAAAATGGTTGCCTCTCCTTCACCTCCTCCCTCCTCACCCCACTCGTCTAGGTGTGCTTGTCCTCAGGTCCTTTTGGTCTTTATGCCCCTTCGTCTTGGGTTACAACCCCACCGATACTGTTGAGGCCAGAAATCGAGTATTAGATTATAGTCAAACAATTTAATAGCATAAAAAATCTAAACTCACATTCACAAATAGTCCCAGTAGCGACCGCTTCAAGTCTGTGCCGTCCGCGACACCTCAGCGTCCCTGCTTCCGCGTCTGGTTCAATAGCTCTGGAACACAGCTGAAACGCAAGAAGCACTGGCTCCTATGGTGGCCTCTCTGGTCCAGTTCATGGAGCTACGCATTTCGCCGTGACAACAGCTTCATCAGGCTCCAGTATCACTCCTTGTCTGTGTTGCCTTCCTTTATGTCGATACTCCTCCTGATTGGACACTTTCCTCACATGGGAAGGTGTTCAGTTCCCTCCCACTCCTCCGCTCTCTGCATTTGCATACCGCCGCTGTGATTGTCTCCAGCGCTGTCACCAATCCATTAGGACCACAGTTGTTTCTATTGTGAGGGGAGGGCAGGAGAGCAGGAGGCGGGGGAAAAACCAACTAGTTTTTTGCCCCCATAGTCTTTATGGGGAGAGTTCACTTTGTCTTAATGTCCATTCGTTTCCTGCATTAACCCCTTCGTTTTCTTCAGGGTATACGCTAATATGGTTCTCCCCACTCAAGAGTACAGTACATTCATGTAAATCATGTTAACAAGCTTCCAATGATAAAGTACATTTTAAGACAAAAATAACAGGAGAAGTGTTTTAAATGGAACATTTTATTAACTGCAGAAGTACGTTTGTGGTTTATTTGTTGGAATGCCCATGTGGACTCTAGTATGTGGGACGCACCTCAAGGCCTTGAGGGTCCGCATACTGGAGCACATGGGCAACATTTGAAAGAGGGTACTCAAAGCATATCAAAGCATTTTAGTGTAGCACTTGAAGCAAGTTCATTGGGTTTGGTCTATAGGGGGATAGAGGCTGTGCCACTCAGCTGGAGAAATGGTGACAGACAAAAAATTGCGGCAGCGAGAGACCTATTTGATCTATAAGATGAAAACACTGGTTCCTAATGGCTTAAATGTGGATATTGACTTTGTGGCATTTAATTGAAGGCTACTTTTCAATATTCATCTGTAAGGTAGGGGGCTCCTTCTCCATCCACCCCCTCCCCCAACCCCACCCCCCCCACACCCCAACACCCTTCCTCTGCCCCCCACTTCTCCCTCTCTGTGGAAAGTATTCAGAGCCCTTCCCTCATTTCTCTACTGGAGGTTTTTTTAGGTACATCAAATTTTATATGTGAAACGCTCCCGTTGCCCTCAAATAAGACAAGACCCTGGCACTGAGGTGTGAAGGTATAACACCACACACCCGCAGCAGCGGAGGTGTGCCTAGAAGGCGGATAGTTTAGCGTATGGGTTGGAGAGTGTAGAAGATGCGGTATACTTGCCGAGTTCAAGAATTGGAAAATACAGGATAGTAGGGGTCTGTAAACCGTGGATGGGATTGGAGAGAGCAGCATAGTTCGAGTCCATATGTCGTGTTCAAGGGTAGGAGAGATCGCCGAAGTCAAGGGTATGCCAAAGTCCAAAATCCAGAAGAGTCCACAAACAGGCCGAGTCGGTACACAAGAGGTAACTGCAAAGGAGAGAGCACTACACAAACGAAGTGAGCTTCACAAGGCTACATAGGATTATGCTGAGCAAAGCATAGGAAGAAGCAAGAAGTATTTAAATGCAGGACAGATAAATTGGGACAGGGGGCGGAGCAGAGGCGCGGCACCAGCGGAGCTGGGATAGGCTGCAGGCAACAAGGCAGGGAAGAGAGACTTGCCACGCAGCTGGGGATCATCGCACGTCATCGCGTGTGCGTGCCGCGTGGGAGAGACACGCGACGCATGCGGGAGGCGGGGACCAGGTTCCGTGCGGCAGCTAGAAGAGCTACGGGTGCGCACACGCTCTGTAATGAGAGCGGGTGAGCGCGCATGGGCAGGAACAGTGGCCACGGCTGCAGCAGGTAGGGTGGGAACACTCCGCAACGGACGTGTTCCCAGATAAATGAAAGGCTATGCATTTGGGATGCAAGAATAAAAAAGGCGAATTACAAATTAAATGGGGATAAATTGGGGTAATCCTTGATGGAGAAGGATTTAGGAGTGCTTGTTGACAGCAGTCTTAGCAATAGTGCCCAAAGTCATGCAAAGGCAAAAATCTTGCATTAAAAGGGCAATGGATGGAAAGAAAGTAATCATTAATATGCCCCTTTACAAAGCCACACCTTGAATATGGAGTACAATTTTGGACACCAATCCCAAGAAAAGACATTATGGAACTAGAGAGAGTGCAGAGAAGAGCCACCAGATTAATTAAGGGGATGGACAATCTAATTTATGAGGAGAGGGTAGCTAAATTTGATTTATTTACATTAGAAAAGAGGCTTCTAAGAGGGGATATGATAACATAATACAAATATATTTGGGACAATACAAGGAGCTTACAAAAGAACTTTTCATCCCATGGGCAGTACAAAGGACTCGGGGCCATCCATTAAGGTTGGAGGAAGGGAGATTTCACCAGCAACAAAGGAATGGATTCTTTACAGTAAGGGCAGTTAAAATGTGTAATTCATTACCCATGGAAACTGTCATGGCAGATACAATAGATTTGTTCATACCAAATAAGTATACAGCTGCGGCCGCATTTATTCTAATGCGGCCATAGCGGCGCAACTCTGATAACCGCGGGCATATGCAGTATATTTTTTTTTCCCGGAATATGTTCCGGTATTTTAGCGCTCGTAATATTAGCATATTATTAGCGCTGTCTGCAATAGTGCAATACCGTCTAAAAACTCAGTTCGCGAGCTGTTGTCTTCAAAGTCTAATACTGTAGCAGTTCAACCTACGTCAGTACACAGTCTGCGTGTGCGCGCGCAGTAATTGTAAATTTGCATATTTATATATGCATGTACAGTACAGTGCTGTATGTCTCATTTGAACATTGTTGAAATGCTTAGGCGTGTACTGTAACAGTATCACATTTCGGCGTATACAGCGCTCTTCCCTCGCTCGCCCCCGCACACATACAGGCTAATTTACTGCACTGCAGTATTTCAACTTTTTATCTTATCTACAGTACACCTCTCCCACACCATTCCTTTGAATGGGTGTCTTTCTGGTTTCAATCACATTCCTGTCATCACATTCCTGCGTGTGTAACATACAGTCCAGTGCAGTGCAGAGCCTGGTTTGATTTATTCTGTGTTGATTATTAATGCTCATTGGGGGAAAAAAAGTTTAAGAGTGATTGACCTTTTTCTCGTCATTCTTTAGTTTTATTTTCTCAACATGAACATGTGCCTGCCTCAACCATCTTGATATTACGATATTCAATCTGTGCTGTAGCTTTTGACTGTGACACTGTGCATTTGACCGCACATGATTGATTTGTGTGATTTTTATGAATTTGGGGGTGTGGGGATCAAATTATTATGATGACTTGCCTGTTGAAAATATGTCATGTCTTTGAAAAACAGTACAGCTAATCCTTCATGCAGCTTTACCTCCCTCCCCCCGCAGGCATACACAAGGCTTGCTCAAGGATTTCAACCTCTTATCGACACCTCTCCAAAACCATTCATTTTCAAAAGCTTGTCTTTGTGCTTTTCAACCTCTCTCAGACCATTCGTTAATTTTCCTATTGTTGGCTTTCCCTTATGTTAATCTGATTATGTAACCAATTATTAAAAAGGTAACCAATTACTAAAACTGTATGTCTTCTTGAAGAATCCCCCACACACACATTCACAGTCAATTTAAAGTTCAAAGAACTAAAATCTTAATGTAATTAAATATGTATTTTATTTTATCAGGAAAGAAAAATACAAATATCATTGAGAGAGGGGGTGGGGTTGTGTGAATCATGACTGTAGATACACTATTGAAGTATGCAGAAGAGAAATAACAAAATAGTACTGCCCAGTTGAAAATTGAGCTCCGGTGGATAATGATGAATAATGCACATTGATAATAATAAAAACAGTAATACAAATTTTCCGTCTTTATCTTCTTCCTCATTCTGTGTAATTCATTGAGAGAGGGGTTTTGTGTAAATCATGACTGCAGTTTAGATACACTTAACTGTACACACAGTTCACAAAAATTACACATGATACCCCCCTCCCCCTGTCCATCCTTTTTTCTCTGAAAAGACAAGAAAAGAAAAAATTAGTGCAGTTATGTGCATACTGTATTATGGCATTGTGTACTGTATAGCTACTCCATATTGGACTACAGTATGCAGATAGTACTGTCAAACTGTAAGGAATCCGCTCCTGGCTTTGATTATAGCTTTTGCAGACTTCTGCATTTGCAAAAGCTTCCTCTGGCAATCAATGGCACATATGCTGCCTCTCATTGCAGCTTCTGCCATGTGCTTCATCATTGGAGGAATACTCACACACCCTCCTCCTGTGATTGGATCTCCGCCATTTATATCCTTGGCTTTGGCACTGAAACAGTGCCGAGCATAAATTCCTACCCTGGACGTTATTGTCTCTGCCACAAGCTATCCTGGTGTACTAACCTTTCTGGTTCTTGCCCCTAGTTCCTGAGGCCGCCTGCTAGTTCCATGCGGGAGCCCGTTCCTGACTTCTCTGCTGAAGCGTTGTTTCCTGAGGCCGCCTGCTAGTTCCATGCGGGGGCCCGTTCCTGACTTCTCTGCTGAAGCATTGTTTCCTGAGGCCGCCTGCTAGTTCCATGCGGGGGCCCATTCCTGACTTCTGTGCTGAAGCGTTGGTTTCCCGCCGCTGCCCTGCGGTGTACTTCGGCCAGCCTGCTGTCTCCCCCTGCTGAGACCGGCGTCATGGGCCGAGGCCGTTCCTCATGAAGAGGCCACTCCCGCGCTCACGCTCCTAAGCTGAAGCGGGGAACTCCTGACTACCTGTTGCCGAACTCCTGCTTGAATAACGACGATGCTGCCTTCTCCAATCCTGACCCTGCTACGTACGACTACGAACTGCGCACTCCGGATCAGTCTGCGCGGACTAAGGTCAGTGATTATATAACCCCACCTCAGCCCCGTGGTCCGGTCCCAGTTTGTGGCGAGCACAATCGTAACACAAACTAGTCTATACTGTAACTACTGAATACTGTAACTACTGTTAAATACTTTGTAACCAGATGGCTAGCGCTGCTCTCTCAGGAAAGAAAAAAATCTGTGCCATACTTACCTGTTTCATACTGTACTTGGTGTGCATGTACTTACCATACTAAAGTAAAGTACTATACCATACTACCTTCCTGATGCTTGCCCATTACGCTCTATCACAATGGGCAACACAGTCGCAATATGGTCAATATATTTATTGCATCATTCCACGGTGAGTACATCATTCCAAAAACTCATTATGCCTTGCCCCATCTCATCCTTTTTGGAAGGTTTCACGACTTTTCGGATATGATCCTTCAGCTGATGCCAGACCATTTCGATAGGATTGAAGTCTGGCAATCTGTCATTGGAGGGGGGGGAAAAAGGACAATTAGTTAAAGAGATACACAGTAAAAACAATGGGAAAAAATGAGACATGTTTACCAAACTTACTCCGCTGGCGTCTTCACCCAGTTGATACCGCGCTCAAGAATATGCGCTGTTGACGCGGTGTGCTTCGGATCGTTGTCCTGTTAGAAACGGTGACCATCTGGGAACTCACGTGTGATGTATTCCACAATCTCAGGCACAATTTGCTTTGGAAAAAAAGCTTTATTCATGATTCCTATAACAAGAAAAGAAAAGTGCTAAAAAAACTGCACACTAGTACAGTACAGTGCATAAGGCAAAAGCATGTAACTTATTTTCCCTATAAAGATGACAATGTATCCTGGTCCACGCCTAAAGAAGGCACCCCACACATGCATCTTCACTGTGTGTTTTGGACGCGGCTTCATAGATATGCAACCTTTTTTGTGGAATGCAAAGGTGGCAAATATCTCCAGCGATACAGTAGACTTGTCAGTGAAGATGCAATCCTGGAAAGTTTCTCCACTGTTGATCCATGCCTGGCCCTGGACCACTCTCTTGATCTTGTTAACGTCCCTTATCATAGGGTACGCTCTGTAATGACAATGAATAATTTTATAAGTACAGTACAGTTTCTTAAACAACACTTTAACCTCCTGTACTGTCCAGTACTAACCTCACACGTCCATATTTCCATTTCCATCCAATTTTGCGTCTCATCTTCTTTATGCTGGTCTCGGATACAGTGAGATTTTGATTTTGCAGCAGAGTGTATTTGACCCTTAAGGCACTCTTCTCATAATTCTCTACACTTATTTTGTCGACCAGAAGAGTTGTCTCCCTACAGTGTAAAGAAAAACAACAATCCTGTAAGTTACAGTGCAGTAGGCCAGAAGTACAGCACATCATTTACAGTAAACAATAATAGATAGATACTGTATACTGTATTATATAGTAATATAAATAAACAGAAATAGCTATAATATTAGATAGATCTATACTATACATGACAACCCCGTCAAGACCACGCCAGGAGACAACACGGCGACCAAGACAGGAGGAAAGCATCCTCCCAGACAACCGACCCTCGCCCGCCACCACAAGCACACCCACTCCCAGAAGAACCCCCGCTCCCAGAATTCAACCCACATACTGTACGCTTGCATCGATACGGTGCCCGACATCATCCTGCGCGAGCTGCCCAATCCACTCAGGGAGAAGTATAGGGTGATGAGTGCTGGTTTATCCCAGAAGTATGCCATGTTAATTTTCAAGCACCACGTGTCCTACTTGGTGTACTGCGGGTGGGCCAACAATGTAAACTACGAAGGAAATCGCGAAAAAAGGGCGCTTCCTGAAAATTTAAGAAGGACTATTGTGGAGGAATTGAGGTGCTATTTTTCAATTACAGATTCTGTAATGAAAATTGTGAGAGACGCCATTAATGGCATATTGCATCATACATCGGCCCTGGAAGGACAATCTGGGGGGGATCGAATTTGCGTGACTGTTCAAATGTTGTTTATTTTTTGACTTGTTGCTTGTTTTAACTTGTATTAATAAAGAAATGTTTTTACTAGCACCATACTGTTGTGCTGTAAATGTTTTGACTTTCTGTACTTTAATAAAGGAGATGTTGCGTGTTATAAATTTAATTAATAAAGAAATGTTTTTACTTACACAAGACCTGCACAACTCCAGTCCTCGAGGGCCGCAAATAGGCCTGGTTTTCAGGAAACTGGGCCTGTTTGCGGCCCTCGAGGACTGGAGATGTGCAGGCCTGACTTACTGACTTACACCATGCTACTGTAAATGTTTTGACTTTCTGTACATAAATGTTTTGACTAGCAGTACACCATACACCTGTAAATGTTTTGAATTGCTGTACACTTTAAATGTTTTTAAATTGTATTTGTAAATAAATGTTTTACTTACTCCATAAATGTTTTTGTACTTACTCCACCAATAAAAGAAAATGTTGATTTGTTTTAAATTGTTCCATTGTCTCCTTTTATACTGTAACAAAATACAGTGTATACTGTAGGCAGGCTCAGTACATCACAAGAGTATTAAAACAATACATGCTGTACGGGTATAGAATACACATACTGTATGTACTGGAATACATGTAGAATAAATGCATACTTTTTTTTCTCGGGTTTATTATACAGTAAATATATAAAAAAAAGTATTGTATACGGTCTGAAAACAACAGCATACTGTTTCAGGTTTTCTATGAAACTCTCAGTTACAGTATTCTATCCTAATCAATAACAACGGCAACAAAAACTGTTGACTCCGGTACGTCTTTTTTAAATCCGATTCAGCAATGTGCAGGCATTGTTACACAAAGCGATATTATCCATCGAATTCCCTCCATTTGCCGTTTTCCGCATGAGATGACAAAGATATATTTTCTGAGGAAAAACAAAAGTACAAGTTTTACTGTAATGGTCAGTCAGTCCCCTTAAGAAGTTCCCACTGTCAGTTCCACCAATAATTTTCTCGGGGGGCGTCTCCTGTTCACATGCATGCGCCTACTGTCGAAGTGATGACACGCATATGTGTTTCAAGAAGGTTCCAATGCGCATGCGCCTAGCTTTCCACCAGTTGTGTAGTATCTACTGTAGAAGCTGCTCAGCCAATGATATTGCTTACAGGAGAATCACTTGACTGTGACATGATATTGATATTTCAAAAACAGAATAAATTACGGCAACATTACTTACCATAGACTTTGCCAATCAGCTGGTACCGAGCCACTGCCAGTCCCGTATTCTTGATTATACACATAGTTGACAGGTGACAGCGGGACTACTACACCTGTAGTCAGCTGATGAGGCTGGAAATCGCTTTGGTACATGCAAGCTTGCTGGAATCTGTAAGCGAAATTTGGCTCAGGCTGCAGGTATCCGGGCGGGGACAGACAGCAAGGGTTGCCGGTCACCAGGTTTTCACTGACGGTCGGACCGTTATTGGAAGCCGGTGCTGGCGCTGGCGCATTGCTTACCTGCGACTGACGTTTCTTAGTTGGTTTTAACATGACCTTTCACCTTTTGAAGTCTCCATGATCAAAAATATGGGAAACATCTGGTGCTACACACCAATACCCTCCTTTAACACCGTGTGCGGGATCAATACGAAAAAAACACGCTTCCACACATGAGCATCTGGTGAAAATTGGTAAAAGTCATAGTTTTCGATAAACTACTGATAAATTTGACCAACTGTTGCCCTCTTATCATCTGTTGCATTAATCGCGGCCCATATTAAATAAGCGTACTTTATGTCGGGGTTTTGGAACACGGACTGCAGTGATGCACTCATGTCGGGATTCTCAGGACAATAAAACACCAGATACTGTGCATTTATTTTTTAATATGAAAAGCCTAAATTGATACATTATTGTAATTTCTTCAGTACCAAGGTCAATTTTCAATAGACCATTGTGGTATTTTTTTAAACACCTGCAAGTCGACACATTACTGAAGCGCATGCGCATTACAATTCATGAATATCTGCCACCTGGCGGATACGCGAAGAATTGCAACCAATTAAATCCGAACCATTATCAATAAACACATCAATAAACACATCAACCGCAGGTGACAACAGCATGAATGCAACATGAATGCGGCATGAACGTGGTGAAGTGCATGGCATTCGGAAAAAATCCCCGAAAAAATTCGGAGATGTCAGAGAATAAAAGGGGCTGTGGCTGTACATGGGAAGGATGTTGATCCAGGGATTAATCCAATTGCCAATTCTTGGAGTCAGGAATGAATTTATTTTTCCCCTTATGAGATATCATTGGATGATATGACTCTGGAGTTTTTTGTTTGCCTTCCTATGGATCAATAAGTAAGTATAGAAATAGGATAAAGTATCTGTTGTCTAAATTTGGCATAGGTTGAACTTGATGGACGAACGTCTTTTTTCAACCTTATCTACTATGTAACTATGTAACTATGTAAGGAGCAGCAAAGAGAAAAGATACCATTCCCTGGATTCAGTACCACACATGACATTGTGAGTACAACAATATATTATATAATATATCACATGCACCAATTTTATTATTGACCATTGTTTATCTGTCAGTGTCATCTTTGACTTTGCATTTCTATTTGTTTGGCGCCCCCCCCCCCCCCCGTTCTTTTTTTTACATGTGGGCTATGTACCTGGATGGCGCTATAAAAATGAAGATATACATACAGATGCAGCCACCACCATTCAACCATTTCTCAATCAAATTTTTGAGATTTTGCTCGAGATCCTTGCTAGGTTGACCGCAGCAGTCTAATGGCCTATTGGATTAACACAGCAGGGGTTCCTGATACTGGGATCTACCTGTATGTAAGAGACGCGCAGTAAGAGATACATTGAATCAGTCACTCTATCTGTGCACCTCTAACAGGCGATAAAGGGTGATTTAGTTCATTTTGATGTTACAGTATTGTAGCAGGGTGTCTGCGGAGCTGAACCGCATTGATTTCAAGTCCAGGGACCACTTACTTCCTGAGTTACAGGCCCCATAATGGGTTGCCAGTATCCCTCTGGTTTGTTTAAATCCCCCGATCACATGGGCCATGATGTGGGAGAATTTAAACTGGCCCCCATAAGGGGGGCCTGTAACTCGGGAAGTAGGGGGTCCCTGACCTGAAATCAATGTGGTTCAGCTCCGAGACCCCCTGCTACACTACTGTAACATTAAAATGAAATTAAAACCCTGCGATCGCCTGTTAGAGGTGCACAGGTAGAGTGACTGATTCAGTCTATCTCTTACTGAGTGTCTCTTACAGACAGATAGACCCTGGTAGGATTCACATAGCAGGGACCCCACTGTGCTAATCCGATGTGTCATTATAGTCTATTTCGGTCCAACTCACGAAATATTGCGCATAGTGCAGTTTTCATCTCAAGATATGGTTGAGTGTTGGCGGCTGCATCTGTACATACATACATACATACATAGTCTATAATTGGCATTAGCATCTGCTGTGAAATGTGTTTTATAGTTACATAGTTACATAGTAGATGAGGTTGAAAAAAGACTTACGTCCATCAAGTTCAACCTATGCTAAATTTAGACAACAGATACTTTATCCTATATCTATACTTACTAATTGATCCATATGAAGGCAAACAAAAAACCCCAGTGACATATCATCCAATGATATCTCATAAGGGGAAAAATACATTCCTTCCTGACTCCAAGAATTGGCAATCGGATTAATCCCTAGATCAACATCCTTCCCATGTATACTTATTTGGTATATCCCTGTATACCTTTCCCATCTAAAAAGATGTCCAACCTTTTTTTGAATAAATCTATTGTATCTGCCATCACAGTCTCCATGGGTAATGAATTCCACATTTTAACTGCTCTTACTGTAAAGAACCCTTTCCTTTGTTGCTGGTGAAATCTCCTTTCCTCCAACCTTAAGGGATGGCCCGAGTCCTTTGTACTGGGATGAACAGTTCTTTTGAAAGCTCCTTGTCCTGTCCCCGAATATATTTGTATATAGTTATCATATCCCCTCTTAGACGCCTCTTTTCTAATGTAAATAAATCTAATTTAGCTAGCCTCTCCTCATAAGTTAGATTGTCCATCCCCTTAATTAATTTGGTGGCTCTTCTCTGCACTCTCTCTAGTTCCATAATGTATTTTCTTAGGATTGGTGCCCAAAATTGTACTCCATATTCAAGGTGTGGTCTTACTAATGCTTTGTAAAGGGGCATGATTATTTTTACTTCCCTTCCATCCATTGCCCGTTTGATGCAAGATAAGATCTTGTTTGCCTTTGCAGCTACTGCATGACTTTGGGCACTATTGCTAAGCCTGCTGTCTACAAGCACTCCTAAATCCTTCTCCATCAAGGATTCCCCCAATATATCTCCATTTAATTTGTAAGTGGCCTTTTTATTCTTGCATCCCAAATACATAACCTTACATTTATCTGTATTAAACCTCATCTGCCATTTACCTGCCAACATTTCCAGTCTCTCCAAGTCCTTCTGAAGAGAAATTACATCCTGCTCTGATTCTATTACCTTACACAATTTAGTATCATCAGCAAAGATGGAGACTTTGCTCTCAATGCCAACCTCAAGGTCATTAATAAACAAGTTAAAAAGCAGGGGTCCCAGGACCGATCCCTGAGGTACTCTACTTACGACTTTAGCCCAACCTGAAAAAGTTCCATTTATGACAACCCTCTGTTGTCTGTCCTTTAACATGTTTTCAATCCAGATGCATATATTATTACTGAGTCCAATTTTCTTTATTTTGTACACCAACCTCTTGTGTGAAACCGTATCAAAAGCCTTTGCAAAATCTACGTAGACCACATCAACTGCATTACCCTGGTCTAAATTCCTACTTACCTCAAAGAAACAAATAAGGTTAGTTTGGCATGATCTATCCTTCATAAATCCATGCTGACTATTACTAATAATTGTGTTTTCCATTAGGTATTCCTGAATATTATCCCGTATTAAACCTTCAAATAGTTTCCCCACTATTGAAGTAAGGCTTATAGGTCTGTAATTCCCCGGTTGTGATCTAGCTCCCTTTTTAAATATAGGCGCCACGTCTGCTTTAAGCCAATCTTGTAGTACTGAGCCAGTGGAAATGGAGTCCTTGAATATTAAATATAATAGTTTGGCTATTACTGAGCTTAACTCCTTGAGAACTCTTGGATGTATGGCATCGGGGCCAGGTGCCTTATTTACTTAAATTTTTTCAAATCGCTTATGAACTTCTTCCTCAGTAACCAATTGTTCCTTAATGTGGAGGTTGTCGCTTCCTCCTGCGGCACTACTATTGAACTTGATTCTTCCCTGGTAAACACAGAGGCAAAGAATTGTTTAATACCTTTGCTTTTTCCTTATCTCCAATAATCTGCCTACCCATCTCACACTGAAAGGGTCCTATATTTTCTTTTCTCATTTTTTTGTTATTAAGGTACTTAAAGAACTTTTTAGGGTTGACCTTACTTTCTATTGCAATCCTTTTTCATTATCTATTTTTGCTAATTTGATTGCCCTTTTGCAATTTTTGTTACATTCCTTATAATTCTGATATGATGTCTCCATCCCTTCTGACTTAAAGAATCTAAACGCTTTCCTCTTCTTGTCCATTTCCTCCCCTACCTGTTTATTTAGCCACATTGGTTTTGACTTATTTCTTTTATACTTATTACCCAAGGGTATACACTGATAAGTGTGCTTTTCTAAAAAAAAGTTCCTACGGGCCGAAACGCGTCAGAGGACCTGACAGCACGCTGTTTGAATAAAGTCTGCTTTTAACTTACCATCAGCCTCTCTCCATCCATTGCTGTGCTGCCGTTTACCTGTCCTGTTTGCTGGAGGATTTCCCTGCTTTTCTAACAATGTTTTAAAGACTGCCCGTTTATCTTCTACATTTTCCCTGCAAAAACATCATCCCAGTGTATTACTTGTAGATTAGACCTCAGTTTATCAAGATCTGCCTTTCTAAAGTAAAAGGTCTTTTTGAACCAAAGTAATCTGTTTTTTGATCATTTATTTCAAATGAGACCATGCTATGATCACTGTTACCCAAATGTTCCAGGACTTGAATATTTGTTATTACTTCTACATTGTTTGATATGACCAAATCCAGTATTGCCCCTCTCCTGGTTGGTTCCTCAATAATTTGGGTCATATAATTGTCTTTAAGCACCCCCAAAAACCTGTTTCCCTTTGTTGTAACTCTTTGCCCCAGTCTATGTCTGGATAATTAAAATCCCCCATTATGCAAACATGACCCAGTTTTGATGCCTTTTCCATTTGCAAAAGTATTTTAGCTTCCTTAATCTCACAGATATGTGGTGGTTTATAACATATTCCCACAAACATTTTATTTATACTTTTACCTCCACTGCTAATTTCTATCCACAAAGTCTCTACATTTTCATCATTCCCTTCATAGACATCATCCCTTATAATAGGTTTTAGATCCGGTTTAACATATAAACATACTCCACCTCCCCTTCTATTTGTTTGATCATTCCGAAAAAGGGAATAACCCTCTAAATGAACTGTCCATTCATGAGTTTTATCCCACCATGTTTCAGTAATGCCTATGATATCATACTGCTCCCTTGCAGCTATTAATTCAAGCCCCCCCCCCATTTTATCTGTCAGACTTCTTGCATTAGTAAGCATGCATTTCAGTTTTTTTTCAGCCTCTACTATTATCGGCTCCTTCCTTTCTGCGCCAAATTGGTGTAGTCTTTAGAAGTTTTCTAGTATTATCTGTATTTATAATGGGTGTCTCACTGCTTGTCAAACTCGCACTTGCCCCCATTCTACCTCCATACCACCTTGTATCCTCCTCTATTCCATTTAGTTCATTATCTGTTTCATTCCCCTCCCCCCTCCATCCTAGTTTAAAATCTCCTCCAACCTTTTTAGCATTCACCCCCTAGCACAGAAGATCCCTCTTCATTGAGTTGCAATCTGTCCCTATAATATAGATGGCACCTCTCAGAAAAGGAGTCCCAGTGCTGTAAAAACCCAAAACCCCTCCTTCCTGCACCACTTTCTTAGCCATGCATTAACCTCCCTGATCTCTGACTGTCTCCCTGCGGTAGCGCATGGCACTGGTAGTATTTCAGAAAATACTACCTTGGAGGTCCTTGCCTTAAACTTTTGGCCTAGATCCCTGTAATCATTTTTTAGGACCCTCCATCTTTCTCTAACTTTGTCATTGGTGCCAATGTGTACCAAGACCGACGGGTCAATCCCAGCCCCCCCCCCAACAATCTGTCTACCCAATCCGCAATGTGCTGAACCCAAGCAACCGTGAGACAACAAACTGTTCGGTTCATGCGGTCACGACTAGTTTATGACTAGTGGGCTTTGGGAGGATTTATTACAATAATGTACACCTAGTTTGGAATAGGGTTTGCATGTCAGGCTAGCAATATTCAACCCACAAATGTTAAATGGAAGTCAGATATTTAAAACTAGTGACAGCGGCTAGAATGATGTTAGAGAAGGTTCTGATTTGTAGCTCTGCCTTTCGTGAAATCCAGAGTAGATATATACTCTGCTTTACCACGAGATTCAAGCAATTCGTTCACCCTTAGCATTGGGTATGCATCGAATCTGGACACGGCATTTACCTTCTGGAGGTTGACTCAAAACCTCACCTTCCCATCTGGTTTAGAGACCAACACTATGAGGCTACACCATTCACTGTGAGACTCAACAGTCATGCCCATTTCCAACATGTCTAGTACTGTATTTCCCTCTCTACAAGGGCTTTGCGGCCTGGCAATCTGTAGGGACGGGACCCTACTTTTAGTAGTCAGTTCTGTCTCAATCCAATGAGACACTAAATCAGTCTGTCCTTGTAACTCGGAAAACACATCTGGAAATTGGTTACACAATTCCAGTAGGTCTGCCCTTTGTTCTGTGTTAACTGACCTCCCATAGGGACCTGATGGCCATTAGAAGTATTAACATGTGGAGGCTGTGGACCCAGATTCTTCTTCCCTTCCAGAGGGTGGATGAACAGAGAACTTATAGTTTTCCAGGGATTCAGGAAGGTCACATGGTATATTTGTTTACCCTTCCTGGACCCTGGTTGAGAGATTTATCTCCCCTGTGTGCCGTAGAATTTGGAATGGACCCTGCCACTTTGCTAGGAGTTCGCTATCCGTAGTCGGTAAAAGCAGCATCACTTGGTACACAGTTTGGAAAACCCTCATGCAAGCATTTTGGTTATACTGTCTCTATTGATGTTCTTGAGCAGGCCTAAGATATTCCTTAGCAAACCAACCTACCATGTGTAAGGGATCGGGGGACACGCTCCCTATGGCGTGTCCCCGTTGCTCCGGCTCCCTGCATCACAGCACATGCCGTGCACCCTCACCGTCAGCTCCCTACCTGTTCCTGCCGTGCTCCACTCCTCTCCCCCGCGGCCGACGCCGTCTCCACCCGCACGCTGCCGGGGCGCGCGCATGGGAGACACAGGGCGCGCACGCACCCGATTCTCTTGGCCATCCTCCCGCACGCCTGGCTCTGCCACCCACCTGCCGCAGGACATCAGGGCAATCTTCTCCACTCACCTGACTGGCTCCCCCTCGAGGCACCTGAGCCTATACCTGGGCCTACTCAGGCGCACCTCCACTCCACCTCTTCCTCCTATTGGTCCACCCACGTATATTACCCTAGTCACCTCTCCTTCCTCGCTCTGCATAGTTTCTTGTGGCTCTTGCTGTACGGAGTTCTATGCCTGGCTCTCTTGTGTGTTTCAGCTCTCGCTCCAGTTCCCTTCCCTGTATGCTACCTTTGGATTTGATCTCGGCTTCCGCTTGACTACGTGTACCTCTCTACCCCCTGGACCCGGCATTGGTCTCTACTACGCTGCTCTCTCCAGTCCTCGACCTACGGCTTCTGGATCTCACTACTCGGACCTCTGGCGCCCCGGACTCGGCAAGTATCTGGCTAATCCTCTCTCTACAGTCCCGGCAACGAACCTTACCACACTCCGGGCACGCCCTCACTGCTGTGGGTACGTGTTATACCCTTACCCACCTCAGTACTGGGGACTGGCCAGGTCTGCGGGCATTACAGCATTACATTATGCAGAGCCCACCAAATGCAGACCCCCCTGAGGTGGGCCAAGGTGTGACCATGGAGCTCTGGCAATTCCTGAGTGACCAAGTAACCTCCGTGGCACAGGAGCTTTTTAACCTCTCCCTTCAGGATCCACCAGCAGCGCCTCCTCCTCCCACGCAGGTACCTACGGGCGCTTCGGAACCATGCATCCCCCCTGTCATGGTAGCTTATGACAAGATATAATGAACACCGAATATCTGGGTTGAACTGAACGAGGCTTAGATATAATAAAATATAATTTATTCCTTAAATAAGGTGAACACAGCAATATAGTACAATTAACAGACAAGAAGATAACACTTACTTAGGGTTGGGGGATGGAGTAGTATCCACTATCAATTCTCCAGCAGTCCAGTGTCATTCCAGGTTGAATCAGAAGCACAACTCCAGCAATCCAGTGACATTCAAGATGGTATCAGAAGCACAACTGCAGCACAACTAAAAACTGTAGGGTTGACACAGTTATATACCTGTGCAACCCTATTAAATAACATTGAACACAGCCTATTGGTGAACAATTATCTGTATCCACTCTCTAATGTGGAGACACAGACTAACAGACTAACCCATGCCCTCAGGTAACAATTAGACTGCAGAGTTTGTTGATTGACTAATACTTAATCCCTAGACATTGGGTAACAATCAAGGCAGTTACTTTTTGATCACCGTGCTTAGGCTACTCAGCCGTCTGCCCTTCATGACCTATTAGCCTAGCAAATGGCGTCTGCATTTTTAGAACAGATCCAAAATAAAATACATATACACTTTAATATCTACACATATTAATAAGTTCCATTCTGGTGGGCTCAGTGGGTCGACCTTTGCCAGTTTTTAATGCCTACAGTGACTCCACATATTGGCCAAATATGAACTCTCTGCTACCTCCAGAACTGGAGATACAGAAATGCACTTTAAAACATTAAAATACATGCTTATAATAAACCTTGGGAACAGGGGAACATACATTTTCAAGGTATAACAAGGTGCAAACCTCATCCCTGGACCGCAGTCCAGTTAACCCCTTGTCTCTCTGGTGAGGTCAGGGGATGGCCATATGGGGTGCAACCCCTTTAATACCGTGCCACCCCCTTTCTCCCTCTACACCTCCCCTTCTTAATGGGTGACCTGTGGCCCACTGGCCCTAACGGGGAGTGGGGCACTGCTGGCACCCTTAACGAACTCAGTCTCAGAGGGATAGTCCTGACGTGAAAGTCCATCAGCATTGCTGTTTTCACTACCCTTTTTGTGCTGAATAGTAAACTCAAACTCTTGCAAGGCCAAGCTCCACCTTAGCAACTTGGCATTCTCCCCTGATGCCCTCTGCAGCCAACTCAGGGGGTTGTGGTCTGTGAGGACCGTGAAAGCCCTTCCATTCACATAGGGCTGGAGATTTTTGAGTGCCACACAATGGCCAAGCACTCTTTCTCAATGGTGGCATAGGCCACCTCTCTGGGAAGTAGTTTTCGGCTGAGGTACACCACAGGGTGCTCTCTACCGTCATCCCCCACTTGGCTCAACACAGCCCCAATGCCATAGTCCGAGGCATCAGTCTGTATGAGGAAATGTTTGGTATAGTCTGGGGCAGCCAGTATGTGGGCCCCAGCAAGCGCAGTTTTCAGTGCCTGGAAAGCAGTTTCACAGGCAGGAGTCCAGGTGATAAGCACAGGCAGTTGCTTCTTAGTCAAATAAGTCAGGGGTTTGGCCACGGCGCTGTACTGTGGGACCAAAAATGCCATGACCTGTTTCTTGGTTTTTGGAACAGGCCACTGAACTATGGCTTCTACCTTGGCTGGCTCTGGTTTGAGGTGCCCTCCACCCACCCTGTGCCCTAAGTACAGGACCTCTGCCATCCCTACCATACACTTAGTGGGTTTCAAGGTAAGCCCAGCCTCCCTGACCCTATCTAGCACCGCAGCTACATGTCCTAAATGGGAGTCCCAGAAATTACTAAAGACAGCAATGTCATCTAAGTAAGCCCTGGCATAGTTCTGCATCCCTTCCAGTAACCTATTGACCAGGCGTTGGAAGGTAGCCGGGGCATTCTTCATCCCAAATGGCATCACCAAAAACTCATAGAGGCCACTTGGAGTGATGAAGGCTTACTTCTCCCTAGCCTCCAGGGTCAGGGGGATTTGCCAATAGCCTTTGCTCAAATCCATAGTGGTCAGATACTTTGCCCCCGCGAGTTCATCCAGTAACTCATCCATGCGGGGCATGGGGTATGCATCTGACACCTTCCCAGCGTTGAGCAAGCGGTAGTCCACACAAAACCGGGTGGTCTTGTCCTTCTTAGGAACTAGGACTACCGGACTTGCCCAAGGACTCTGGAACAGAGTAATAACCCCTAGGGTCAGCATCTCCTCTATCTCCCTCTCCATACTGATCTTGACCTCTGCTGACACTCTATAAGCGTGCTTATGCAGAAGCCGCAGGTCCCCTGTGAGCACTGGGTGTTTTGTGAGATGTGTGGTCCCTGGCATGTCAGTGAAGAGGGCCCATACTTAGCTAGCATGTCCCTGGCTTCTCCCTTCTGCCTAGTACTCAACTGTGCCCCTATCTCCACCTGCTCCACAGTGTTTCCCTGCCTAGCCTCCCCTAGGAGATCAGGCTGCCTGATCCTCCAGCAGTGGGCTACAAATGGCCATCGCTGCTCCCATACTCGGTGCTCTGTACTCTTTCAACATGTTAATGTGATATGTCTTGTGCCTCTCAGGCTCTAACTGTACAACATAGTTGCACTCATTCACCTTTCGGATGACCGGGTACGGTCCCGACCAGGCAGCCATTAACTTGTTCTCCCGAGTGGGTTTGAGAACAAGCATCTGCTGTCCTGGGATGAATTCTCTGCTACGGGCATTCCGGTCATACCATTGCTTTTGCTTCGTCCGAGCGGCCCTGAGGTGGTCCTGGGCCACCCCCATGAGCATCTCTAACCGGTCTCAGAGATCTACTACATACTGGATCACTGAAGCATCAGTAGCAGTAGTCTCCCCTTCCCGTCCCTCATGGAATAGGTCCAGAGGTCCACGTACCCTGCGGCCATATAGTAGCTTGAAGGGGGAGAAGCCTGTAAATTCCTGCGGTACCTCTCGGTAGGCAAACAGCAAGTGCTGTAAATGAATCTCCCAGTTTTTCCCCTCCGCCTCTATAAAGGTCCGAAGCATCTGCTTCAGGGTACCGTTAAACCTCTCACATAATCCGTTTGTCTGGGGATGGTAAGGGGTAGTGCGCCGGTGCCGTACACCGCATGCATCCCAGAGACAATGTAACAGTTCACTCATGAACTGCGACCCCTGATCGGTTAGGTTCTCACTAGGGAAACCTACCCTAGATAAAATGTTCAGCAAAGCTGCTGCCACTGTCTTGGCATCTATGTTGCAAGCGCTACCTCCTCAGGGTACAGGGTGGCAAAATCCACCACTGTGAGGATGTAGCGCTTCCCTGACCTGCTAGGAATCATAAGGGGTCCTATAAGATCCATCACTACTTTCTGGAAGGGTTCCCCTATTATCGGTAGGGATTTCAGGGGTGCCTTCACACGGTCGCCCGCCTTACCCACTCGCTGGCAGGCATCACAAGAGCGGCAGAAATTGCCCACATCTCGAGATGCCCCCGGCCGGTAGTAACGCTGTAATAACCAGGCTCGCATTCTGTTGACCCCCTGATGTCCCGCTAACGGAATAGAGTGAGCTACCCGTAACAGTTGCTGTCGGTACCCCTGGGGCACTACTAGCTGTCGCTTACCGGTCAATCCCTCCTCTATCCCTGGGTTCCCTTCTTCTCTATACAGGAGTCCCTTATACCATAGGCAGTGCTCAGTGTCTTCCCCTTGCTGAGATTCGGACGCCCGAAGTCTCACGCCGGCCAGGGTAGGGTCTGTTTTCACTGCCTCCCTAAACTGGGCTCCTAATTCTGGTCACCCCCAAGTCATGTCATTGTCCGGAGAATGGGGAAGGGTAAGGGGAAACAGTAAGTCAGTCTGTGGTTGCAACTGATTCTGGCTTACCTACCCGGGCTCCTCTGCGCCCTCCGCTAACATTGGTCCCAAAGGCTGGGGGACTGGCGCCGCCATTGCCGCTGTCTGGCTCCGGGTAACCGCTGCCACTGCAGCGGGCTTGGGCACTCGGTCATAGGTGCAGGTCACTGGCCCTAGATCATTGCCAAGAAGAACATCAACATCCAATCCGAGTAAAACCCCCACTTCCCGCACACACTGGCCCTCCCCCAATCCAAAAAGATTCTGGCCACTTGCAGGAAACGTGGCTCTCCGTCGGCCACAGTGATCTGTATCCCAGGGCCTGGGATCAATTCCTCTGGCCGGACCATATCAGGTCGGACCAGGGTCACTGCAGCTCCTGAATCCAGCAAGCCGACTGCTTGCCGTTCACCGACTGTGACCGGGGTGAGATGTCTGCTCTGGCCGTCCGTCTGCTGCAGGTCCGCGCTGAGACGTCCTCCGCTCCTGGCTGTAGGCACCGATGAAACCGGGACAGGTGCTGCATGGGACGTCTCGCTGGGAGTTGGTTCTATGACCGGTCCGGAGTCTTTGGTGGAAGCCACCCGCACGCGGGCTACTGGCTTCGCAGCTGGGGTGCATTGCCCCCGATGGGGTCCGCCAGAACGCAGGGGTTCCGGGCAATCTGGTCTGATGTGAGCAGGGCGGTTGCAGTTGTAGCACCGGCGCTCGTGCCGGAGCTCCCCCGCCTTTGGTGGACTGCTGCCCGCAAGCGGCCTCTGAGTCCATTGGGGGGTATTGGCAGACTTTCTGGCCGGTGCCACCACCACTGCCACCTTGGCTACTGGTTTGGTGGTCATCAGGGCTCGGCTGGCCACATAGTCATCTGCAAGCCTCGCCGCCTCCTGGTAAGTCTTGGGCTTCTTGTCGTACACCCAAGCCCTCACCGCCGGTGGGCACTGCTGCATGAGCTGCTCCTGAAAGATGAGGTCCAGCAGGCATTGGTAAGTCCGTGCCTCATAGCCCTCCACCCAGCGTATCCCGTACAAAGCCATGCGGGTCACGTAGGTAACATAGGACTCTTGGGGCTGCCTCTCCTCCTGCCGGAATTTACCCCGGTAGGCTTCAGGGGTAAAACCGTACTGAAACAATAACAGTTCTTTCAGGTGTTCGTAGTCATCAGCATACTCATCTGGAAGCGCCATCATTGTCTGCTTAGCCAAGCCGGACAGTAAGGGGTCCAAACGTGCAACCCTATGCTGTGGAAGCACTTTGTACCGCCGGCACTGCGTTTCAAAGTTCTTTAAGAAACTGTCAATCTGGTCAGTGCCTTCCACGAACGTGGTGAGACTGTGCTGGTCCAGCTTAAGTTCATCGTTGTTGGTTTGGACAGGGGGGCAATAAGCGGGTCTGTTCACTACCATAGTGATAAACTGCAGCCGCTCCTCCGGTGTCCCTCTGTCTCCCCACGCAGTAATCAGTGCAAACATTTCAGGGGTGAACGGACTGGTAGCCGCAGCAACCAGTACCCCTCCTGTTGCACTGCTCCCGGGAGGTGCACTCGTTCCCTCCCCGAGATTCCGCCGCCCCGGCACTGGGTTCCTTCCCTGATCTCCGGGTGGCTGTAAAAGGGCAAGCTGAGCCGTATCCTGAGGCTCTGCAAGCCGGGCTTCATAGTCACCGATTGCGTCAACCATGTCTGCGACCTCCTGGTTCTCATAGGACAGTCAATATTCACGGCACTTGTCCTTCAGCTGAGCTCGGGTCCACATGTTGGATGAGCCTTCAGCCTCGCTCATGGTTCAGTCGCAGCAGTGAGGTGGTGTTACAACTTGTGTTAACTGTTGCACTACTGTGTGTTCAATATCTTTAGTCCCAGGAACTCGCAATTCCCACTATATTACTTGGTATTTACCGTACACTGTAATACATGTTCAGTTCAATCCTGCCGCTGCCACCAGTTAATTATAGAGCTTGTCATGGTAGCTTATGACAAGATATAATGAACACCGAATATCTGGGTTGAACTGAATGAGGCTTAGATATAATAAAATATAATTTATTCCTTAAATAAGGTGAACACAGCAATATAGTACAATTAACAGACAAGAAGATAACACTTACTTAGGGTTGGGGGATGGAGAAGTATCCACTAGCAATTCTCCAGCAGTCCAGTGACATTCCAGGTGGAATCAGAAGCACAACTCCAGCAATCCAGTGACATTCAAGATGGTATCAGAAGCACAACTCCAGCACAACTAAAAACTGTAGGGTTGACACAGTTTATATACCTGTGCAACCCTATTAAATAACATTGAACACAGCCTATTGGTGAACAATTATCTGTATCCACTCTCTAATGTGAAGACACAGACTAACAGACTAACCCATGCCCTCAGGTAACAATTAGACTGCAGAGTTTGTTGATTGACTAATACTTAATCCCTAGACATTGGGTAACAATCAAGGCAATTACTTTTTGATCACTGTGCTTAGGCTACTCAGCCGTCTGCCCTTCATGACCTATTAGCCTAGCAAATGGAGTCTGCATTTTCAGAACAGATCCAAAATAAAATACATATAAACTTTAATATCTACACATATTAATAAGTTCCATTCTGGTGGGCTCAGTGGGTTGACCTTTGCCAGTTTTTAATGCCTATAGTGACTCCACATATTGGCCAAATATGAACTCTCTGCGACCTCCAGAACCGGAGATACAGAAATGCATTTTAAAACATTAAAATACATGCTTATAATGAAACATGGGAAAAGGGGAACATACATTTTCAAGGTATAACAAGGTGCAAACCTCATCCATGGACCGCAGTCCAGTTAACCCCTTGTCTCTCTGGTGAGGTCAGGGGATGGCCATATGGGGTGCAACCCCTTTAATACCGGGTCACCCCCTTTCTCCGTCTACACCCCCACCTAACCGGTATGCCGGGTATCCACTCACGTGTCAGGGGTTCTTAAACCAATGCGACGTCCAGTTCGAGATGTCTCCATCCCGGTTCCTCACGTGCCATTCCAAGGTGGCCTATATCTACGCCCTGCTGACGGGTGATGCTCTAGCCTGGGCCTCGCCTCTCTGGGAGTGATGGGTGACGCTCTAGACTGGGCCTCGCCTCTCTGGGAACTCAGACCCGAAATAACCCAAGATTTCCCTAGATTTCGACGAGAATTCCAGCAGGTCTTTCACACTCCGGCACGTTAGGAGACCGCCGCTTCATCCCTGTTTCATCTTTCCTAGGGTCGCAGGTCGGCAGCCAGATACATGGTGGAGTTCCGCACAATCGCCACGGAGACTCGGTGGAACGATGAAGCTCTTTCCGCGGCGTACTGGCAGGGCTTGGCCGAATCTCTCAAGGATGATCTGGCAGCTAATTCCCGCACTTCGTCGCTGGAGGATCTCATCACCCTCAGCATTCGGGTGGACCAACGCCTCCAGGAGAGATGCCAGGAACGTCAGCGGCCCCGGGTCATGTTGTCCACTGCAGCCTCTCCTAGACCCCCTCCTCTGGTCTGTCCGGCATTGGATGCCCCTGAGCCTATGCAGATTGGCAGTCAACAGCTCCGGTCCACTGAAAGAACTCGCCGCAGAAACGAGGGTCTCTGCTTTTACTGCGGTTCCCCGGATCATCAAGTACATCACTGCCGCCTGAGACCAGGAAAGGAGAACGCCCAGTGAGGTTTGTGGGGCTTTCCCAGGGTACCATCTCTCCTTGCCCCACTCTCCCTGAAGAACTCCTGAAGAGAATTCTGTTGCCTATAATCCTTGAGGGTCCCAACGTCCGGTGTCGGCCACAGCATTTATTGGGTCTGGTGGCAACTTTCTGGATCACGATTACGCACTCAACAACCGGATTCCTCTAATCAAGAAGAGGGTACTCATCGGCCTTGAGGCCATTGACGGCCGTCTCCTCCAACCAGCGTTCATCACTTTAGAATCTGTCCCCCTCACACTTTTCACCGCGGATGGCCACACCGAGGTCATGGTCTTCGACATCTTTCACTTACCTTCTGTCCAGGTCATTCTGGGATTACCTTGGCTCCAGCTTCACAATCCATGTGTGGATTGGCCGGCCAAGTCGCCGATCCAGTGGGGCCCTGCAGTGAAGGATCTGGAATTTCCTCCGTAACCATGTTCGCCGGCCTTGAGACATCCATACCGCCTCCCTCCACGCTTCCAGAGGTTTACCATGACTTCAAGGACGTCTTCAACAAGACCCAGGCTGAGGTCCTGCAACAAGACCCAGGCTGAGGTCCTGCCGCCTCATCGCTCGTTCAACTGCCCCATAGAATTCATTCCCGGAGTCACACTTCCCAAGTCTAAGTCGTACCACCTTTCCGTGCCTGAGACCGAGGCCACGTCTACCTACATCCAGGAAAACCTCAAGAGAGGCTTTATCCGGAATTCCACTTCTCCGGCCAGGGCGGGGTTCTTTTTTGTGAAGAAAAAAGATGGCTCATTAAGACCCTGTATCGATTTCCGGGGGCTCAATAAAATTACGGTTAAAAACCGGTACCCCCTTCCTTTAATCTCGGAACTTTTTAATCGACTGCAAGGAGCCTCTATATTCTCCAAACTCGATCTGAGAGGGGCATACAATCTAATCCATATACGGGAGGGTGACGAGTGGAAGACCGCTTTCAATACACGCAGTGGCCATTATGAATATCTCGTTTTGCCGTTTGGCCTCTGCAACGCCCCGGCGGTATTTCAAGAATTTATGAACGAAATCTTTTTGGACATTCTGGATATCTTTGTCATAGTGTACTTAGACGACATCCTTATTTTCTCCAAAAATTTAGAGGAGCATATCCACCACACCAGGGTGGTTCTTTCTCGGCTCTGCGCAAACAATCTCTAAGCTAAAATGGAGAAATGCCTCTTCCACCAATCGTCCACGGCCTTCCAGGGCTATATAATTTCCGCCAAGGGCTTCACTATGGATCCAGAGAAATTGAGGGCTATTCTGGACTGGCCGTTACCGAATTCCCTAAAAGCAATCCAGCGCTTCCTCGGTTTCTCTAGCTACTGTCGGAAATTTATCCGCAACTTTTCAACTACCGTCCTTCCCATTACCGCCCTTACCAAAAAAGGGGCCGACCCATCGTCATGGTCCCCTGAAGCCACTAAGGCGTTCGAGTTCCTCAAGAGGGCCTTCGTCTCCGCCCCCATCCTCCATCACCCGGAAACGTCTCTCCCCTTTACCCTTGAGGTCGATGCCTCCGATGTTGGCGCAGGGGCAGTACTTTCTCAAAGGTTCGCTCCTCAAGACAAGCTCCACCCTTGTGGCTTCTTCTCTAGGAAATTTTCGTCGGCCGAGAAAAATTACAACGTCGGGAACAGGGAACTCTTGGCAATCAAGCTAGCCTTACAAGAATGGAGACATCTCCTCGAAGGCACCAAGGAGCCGGTAGCTATCCTCACGACCATAAAAATGTATTGTACATCGAGGGCGCCCGCCGCCTGGGATCCCGCCAAGCACGTTACGCACTTTTTTCTCCGGTTCAACTATACGATCTCGTATATTCCGGGCACCAAGAATATTAAGGCCGACGCACTCTCACGTCACTTCTCTACAGAATCGAGATCGGACGAGGTTACGGAAACCATCTTACCTTCGAATTGCATAATTTCTGCCAATACGTTTGATATCCTGGATAAAATCACTGAAGCCCAGGCCCACATTCCCGGGAGAATAAAGGTGCCAGAAGGACGTCTGTATGCCGCTCCATGATTTCGCCACAAAATTCTGGACTGGGGGCATTCATCCAGATCGGCTGGTCACCCTGGTTTTAAAAGGACGCTGGACTTAATCAAACGTAACTTTTGGTGGCCAAAGATGAGCAAGGACATTCAGGACTTCACGAAAGCTTGTCCGGTATGCGCACAGAGTACGTCCGCCCGACACAAACCATCGGGGTTGCTTCTGCCCCTCCCCATCCCTGAACGGCCTTGGAAGCATATATCCATGGATTTCATAGTGGAACTCCCACCCTCCAAAGGGATGAATACGATCCTCGTAGTAGTGGATAGATTTTCTAAGCAGGCACATTTTGTACCCCTCAAGGGTCTCCCCAATTCGGCCACCCTAGCCGACGTATTTTCTAAAGAGATATTCAGGTTACACGGCATTCCTCTCACTGTTGTCTCGGACAGTGGCATGCAATTCATCTCTAAATTTTGGCGAGCGTTTTCTCAGAAACTTTGCATTTCTCTCCTCTTCTCCTCGGCTATCACCCTCAGACCAACGGCCAAACGGAGAGAATGAATCAGACCCTGGAGCAGAATCTTAGATGTTTCATCTCCGAATATCAAGACAACAAGGTAGATCTATTACCCTGGGCTGAGTTCGCGATTAATTCTCTGAGGAATTAATCCACACAAGAGTCGCTGTTCTTTGTTAATTATGGGTTCCACCCCAGTCGCCTTCCTCTCGCTTCCATCCCCTCAGGAGTGCCTGCAGCTGATGTTCAAATTTCTAATCTACAAGATTCTTGGAAGAAGATCCAAAAGGCATTACAGGGGGCCGTCCGAAAACAGAAGACTCAAGCAGATTGGCGCCGTTAGGTGGCTCCGGAGTACAAGCCAGGGGACAGAGTCTGGCTTTCCTCCAGGAAAATCAAACTTAAGACACCTTCTCAGAAGCTGGCGCCTAGATTTTTGGGCCCTTTCAAGGTCCTCGAATGGATCAACCCAATAGCTTATCGGCTTTTTCTGCCTCCTGCCATGAAGATACCCACAGTCTCCCTTCTAAAACCCTTCTTGGGAAATGCACACTTCCCGGACCATCCTCGCAGACCCAATACGGTTGTGGTTCAGGGGCAACAAGAATTTGAGGTACAATATATTCTCGACTCTCGTTTCTCTAGAGGCAAACTTCACTTTCTCGTTCACTGGAAAGGGTACGGACCAGAGGAACGTTCTTGGGTACCTCACCACCACATCCACGCTCCAGCATTACTTAAGCGGTTCCACCGGAAGTTTCCTCACAAACCTTGAGGCACCTAAGCCTATCCCTAGGCCTACTTGGGCGCACCTCCACTCCACCTCTTCCTCCTATTGGTCCACCAACATATATTACCCCAGTCTGCCCTCTCCTTCCTCGCTCTGCATAGTTTCTTGTGGCTCTTGCTGTACGGAGTTCTATGCCTGGCTCTCTTGTGTGTTTCAGCTCTCGCTCCAGTTCCCTTCCCTGTATGCTACCTTTGGATTTGATCTCGGCTTCCGCTTGATTACATGTATCTCTCTACCCCCTGGACCCGGCTTTGGACTCTACTACGCTGCTCTCTCCTGTCCTCGACCTACGGCTTCTGGATCTCACTACTCGGACCTCTGGCGCCCCGGACTCGGCAAGTATCTGGCTAACCCTCTCTCTACAGTCCCGGCAAAGTCCCTTACCACACTCCGGGCATGCCCTCACTGCTGTGGGTGCGTGTTATACCCTTACCCACCTCAGTACTGGGGACTGGCCAGGTCTGCAGGCAGTAAAGCGTTACACAATGTCTAGGTGGTTTCTAAAGGTCTATCACATATTGGAGAACATTCTTTGATGGGGAGTGTGCCTCCCCTCAGGATTCCTTTAATAGGTCAAGAACACCCCGGGGTGAGATATCTGTGGAAGCTTTGGGAACTTCTTGTACCGCAAACAGCATGAAAGGGAGAAGTTCATCCCTATATTGCCTTTCAGTGTCTACGAACTTCCTAAGCATGGTTTTTAAAGTTCAGTAAAAACTCTCTACCAATCTGTCAGTCTGAGGATGGCAGAACGAGGTCCGGATGGATTTAACCTCCAACAATTCCAGTATCCTGCATTGACTTAGCCATGAAGTTTGTTCCCTGGTCTGTCAACCTTACCTGGGGCAATCTGACCCAACAGAACAGCTATAATAGCATGTGGACCACCTGTTTAGCAGTCACTGTTCTCAGAGGGAAGGCCTCAGGATATCTGGTGGCATAATGCATGACAACTAGTATGAATTTGTGTCCCTTCGCAGAGGGGTGTAAAGGTCCTACCAGGTCTATGCCAATTCTCTCGAATGGGATTGAGACCAAAGGCAGAGGAACCAAGGGGGGCAGTTTCTGTCCCTTCTGGCTGGTCAACTGGCATTCAGGACATGTCTCACATACTTTCATGATATCACCATGTATGCTTGGCCAGTAGAACTGGGACGAGATGTGGTCTGTGGTCTTATCACTGCCCAGGTGACCACCCCATGGGAGAGTAGGAGCCTGGTTAAACAGTGTTTTAATAAAGACCTTAGGAACCAATATTTGACAAATTACCTCCCTTGTTTGTGTAAACGTATTCACCCTATATAGGATGTCGAAGAGCTCTGATATGAGAGGAAGTGGATAACGATTTTTAATGGTGATTTTATTGAGACCCCGGTAGTCAATACATGGCCGTAACATCCAGTCTTTCTTCTTCACAAAGAAGAATCCGATACCCGCAGGAGAGGTAGAGTTAATAATGAATCCTCTCTGTAGATACTCGGCAATGTATTCCCTCATGGCCTTGGTCTCAGGCATAGATAATGGGTAAGAAGCCCCTCTGGGCGGAGACGTACCAGGGAGTAGTTCAATGGGACAGTCAAAAGGGCAATGTGGGGGTAATACTTCCGACTTGACCTTATCCCTCTGGGCAGCTAGCCTATTTCCCGTTTAAACAATATTATACAAATGTTCCTAGAAAGTTCATGCAATCCCTTCTGGATACTGTGTAACGCGTAGCTCACCACAAACCAGACGTGATAGCGAGGCTGAGGTAGGGAGTTGTATAAATGCCAACTCAGAACTGCGAGGGCGCGCCTAGAGTGTAGATTAGTCTTGCAAGCCGGGTCAGGAGTATAGAAGGTAGTGTAGTCATTTATACTTGCCGGATCTGGATTGGAGAGTAGCGGATTGTTGGGGTACTTTGCCAAGGTCAGTATTGGAGAGTGGAGAGTAATCGTTCTGAGGATAGCCAAGGTCAGGATTGGAGAGTGGAGAGTAATAGTTGTGAGGATAGCCGAGATCAGGAGTAGAGAGTTCAGAATGGTCGTACGTAAGCCGGGTCAGGAGGGGAGAGATGCGGAGTCCAATAACGAAGCATGGGTCAGGCAGCAGCAATAACAAGGCAGGATGCAGCAAGGCACAAGGCAGGATGCAGCAAGGCACAGCGTCACATAAGGTTATGCTCAGCAATGAGTGAATGAGCAAGGCAGCTATTTAAGAAGCCATCAACCAATGGAGAGCCAGGGCAGAAAAGAAGAGAGAATCTTATAGGCTGCTGGGTCACACAGGTGTGCCCTATAACACAGCCTAATTAGAAGCAGAGGCGGAGATACATGTCGCGCGCGTCACCGCCGTGGAGGACTGGCGATCTGGTCGCCCGTCACTTGCGCACAGCGCATGTCCCTCTGCAGAGCATTCCCGAGTCTTGGAGGTGGTACCCATCACGCGCCGATCCATGCGCGTCATTGGAATCAGAGGGCGGAGTCCGGGACGCCCGTCATACCCGCGCCTGGCCTGTCTGTCACAGGAGCGGCGGAGACTGGAGAGGAGGTTAGAGGGGAGGCTGGGTGACCGAACATGCTGCATAAATTGGCGGAGGCGGGTCTTGGAGACAGATCCTGCGGGAGGACAGACTGACTGCGCGCAGTCCCAGCGCACACGCGTAACTGGACCGTGAGATCGCGCACCATGGGTGTTTGTCGTGGTAGGTGTTCTCACGTGAGGAGAAGGTCTCCAGCCGCCAGAATGGTGAATCCTCACATACTGCAACAGAAGCTTTAATCCCTCCACAAGGTTTGAATGCTGTTTCCTTCTAGACAGGGCTATGTCCAGGAGGCTTGTCTCCTCTCATGGAAATCCTCTATCTGGGGAAACAGAGCCACCAGCGTTCTTCCTGGTTTGGAAAAGTCTCTCTTACTTCCTTCTCAGGTCTGACACTTATACAGCTGCCTGTCAGCTGCCTTCAATTCAGCCTTGATTTCCCAGGTACTTCTGTCTGGGTTAACCCTCTGACTGATGGTGTCAGCAGTCAGAGGTTTGTTGCCCAGGCATAATTATCAGATAACAACTTCACCCTGTCACATGGCCCCAGACCAGAGACTTGCAGGACCCCACAGGTGACATGTAAGGGGCTTGGAGTTAGAGGTCAAGATAGACACATTGGGATCTACCTGATAGGCATGAGTGAAAACAGTTTAAAGCATATTCTCCTAACATGATCAACAGTATCACCAACCATTGCAAAATCTAGGAATATTTCACCAGTACTGTTTTTGGTGCTGCGGACAAAAATGCTGAGATCCACGGCCCGTCCACAGCACCAAAAAATTTAAGGTTTGTAAGGGCCATCAGTTGAGGAGATAAACTGATACTAACCTTGTGGATGAGCTGTGCAGCTGTCTGAGTTCCCATCTGTGGCGGGAGAGGGTTAACCAGGCCAATAATAAGGGTCTTATGACCAAATGGTTTACCCTGTTGGGAGTGAAGGGGTTACAATGTATTGTCCCCATAATACCATGTTTTCCCCTACACTACCGTTACTGTCCCTGTTTTGCTGCCTGTTGGGGCTGAAAGGGGATAAAATGTATTATCCCCATAATATCATGTTTTCCTCTACACTATCTTTTTCGTCCCTGGTTTGCAGCTAAGAAGCTAGCTTCAGTTACACTGAATGAATGAAAATGTGCTAACTGTATTTGTGACACAAGGGGGAGCTTCTAGCGCTGAACCAAGCGCTAATTGAAGAAGTGTGTCAGTGAATAAGTAGCTGCTGTCAAGATAGGTATCAGTTTTTAGACCACAGACGTTGAAACCGCAAAGTCAATTGAATAAGTGGTCTGCGGTTTAACTGAAGTGCCTTCTTGATACATAGTATCCTGCCATCTTGTTATCCACTTGAGTTGAAGTAGTGGCGCGTGTCTGCGGTTGCCGATCAAAGCCAGGACGAATACATTGTATGCCGGCTTGTAACCCAGACCAAGTATAGGTCAAACCGCAGCCCACATCACATAGCCCAATCATTTAAGTGGATAACTTGCGTTAGGAAAGAGCTAGCACTCTAATATTTGGAGTGCAGCTAGGTAAAATGAAACCATAAACATACATATAAGGTTCATAATTGTTGCATAAGCAGAACATACATTTATAAATAAACTGTATTGTAGTGGTGTTTTAAAATGTACAGGCAGGAACCCTTTCCTGCCAGACCGGCAATGCATCCATTAACATGCCCATATGTTATGGATGAATGAGCTGAGGGATATCACATCTCTGGACTTCAAAGGGCACCCTGCTTAGGTGGTGCCCCAGTGTCTAAGAGAAGTCCGGAGTTGAAAAGCCTCAGAGACCCTAGGTGTTAGGATGGCCGGGATATTTTTAAGTACCAGATACTGGTGTGAAGTATGGGCACTTCACACTTGGTAGCCAAACCCCAGACTTACTGTTGCCAGGTAAGGGGTTGGGCCCGGTATGCTAAGCAGCTCAGGTGTGAGGTTACCACATGCTCTGTGCAAACTGGGAAGCCAACAGTGTATGCACCCAACTTCCCTGGCTTTGTCTCAAGATATGGCTGTCGGTTACTGTGGCATTTCTGCTCCTGATGATTGCACATTCAGAGAACATTTCCAGGAGAATTCGATCCAGAGCCGGCGGTGACTCTTTGCAAGGTACTGGCAAGTCGGGGATAGGTGGGGAAAATTATTTCCACAAGAGGATTGGGTGTATATGTTAGGTATAAGACACTTAAACCTATAAAAATGCCTACAGCCCAGTCCCAGTCAGATTCATCTAAGCTTTTCTAAGAAACGTCCAATTACAGTGTGAGCGGTTCCAGAGTGTGAGGGGTTAACCTACATCGTAACGAAGATTTGCACCCTCTTCCAGAATTCGTTTAAGCTAATGATTCCTGAACGAATCCTGTAAGGACTTTACAAAATAATTTATTTTGGCGGAGATATACGGCTGGCAAGTTGCGCCTCAAGCCAAGGACTGTCGAAGGACTCAAGCGGCGCACCCACTTGCATGCGTGCAGGGGTGCCCAGAGACTTTGATTCGTTCTATGGACATTTGATTTAGTTTCCCCCGTCCCAGTAAGTGTTTTATTGGCTATAATTGTGAATAATGTGTGTTCGTCTTAAAAGGAAATAAATTACAATTTATTTTACTCATCTTGTGTGCTCAGTCCAGAATCCCGGTATTAATTTGTTGGTAAGCCCTGGTCTACCGTGACACCATCTCCATGTGCATTTAACACTCTCCAGCCCTCTTGATGATGTAGATCAGGGGTGTGCAAAGTTTATCCTGCACCCCCTTCCTGCTCACCTCCCGGCTCACGCTTCCCCTCCTGCTCAGCTAAAGTGTCAAATGATGTTGCAGGGTCATGGAATGTCACGTTGCCTTGGCAACGCAACATCACGTGACTCCATGGCATCATTCAATGCCAGGATACCATGGCGATGCGTCACCGAAGACCAGGTAAGAGAAGCTTGTGAGGCCATGCGAGGTCCCCCGGCATTTCATTTAAATGCCTTGGGGGAGAGTGCAGGACCTCTGTAGTTGCCGTGCCCACCCTTTGCAAAATACCCCTGCACCCCCAACTTTGCGCACCCCTGACGTAGATGACCGAATATGGTCCTATAGTATTCCCCCTCATGATGTAGAGACCCATATTTGGAAATCTATGTCATCTAGAGGGTTAGTGAGACCAGAGAGGTACTCTTACCTTCAGTGTATCTGGGGACTGAATCAGATACAGGGACGGCTGTGAAGCTCCTCTAAAAGTTTGGTATTGGCTTCTCTTCGGAAGCAGGGACCCCTTCAGAATTGAACCATCCCAGGATGCTTACTGTTTTCGGGGCTGCAATCAGCATGGCTCCTGGACCGCACCGCTGCACGCCATCATGGCACCACGAACAGTAATTCTTACTACATCTGTAAATTGTTCCAGTTTGATTTTCACACTGGATCACATTGCAAACTTTTAAGAGGGTAGTTACGGTAGTGTTGATTGTGCGAAAGCCAGATTGGAGTTGGTTGAGGAACTTTATCTTGGTATAGTAATTGCTTAATTGGGAGTGGATACTGCACCGACACACTTTATTCGAGCAAATACCCAGTATGTACCTGGCAGATACCTGGAATGCGCCGCTCCTCACCTCTGACAAGCCCCGTTGCATTTGCCTTCCCAGCCTGGGTTCATGCCTGGCTGACGGGCGGCTGATCTGTTAAATGATAATGATTAGGATTTAATAGGCTGCAATGCTTCGCGTGTCTACCAGATGGCATAAATTCATGAATTGTAATGCAGTATATATATATATACTGTGCAGTATTGCAGCCAGCAGGAATAAAATGCTTCAATCCCTGCCTGGAAAATACCTCAATGCACTCGGGCAGAAAACAGTCACAAACCTCAATACACCCGGGTATACCCGAATTCGAGGGACTAGCCGAGCTCGAATAAAGTGTGTTGCCAGTGTACATTGTTTGGTGACTTTGGAAAGTATTGGGAGAAGAGAGATTGGTGTGTAGTTGGGGACAATGTTTTTGTCCCCACTTTTGAAGATTGGGACAATTCTAGCAGTTATTCATGACTGTGGAATATGGCCTGAAGACAAAATAGAGTTGATTAAGGAGGAATGTGGTGTGGCAATGACTGGGGCACTTGGACGTAGCAACTTTGACTGCACTAGTTCCGGTTCAAATTGACTGTTTAATTGTAATCTTCTCTTCTGATACCTTTCACATATTAAAAATTGTGAGCACTGTTGGGAGTTGGGCTATAGGGGTTATCACAGGTTGAGTTTCATGATTGTAGCTTTGATATTAGGGAAGTACTGTAGGAAATCCCACAAACTATTAATTTAATGCATTTGCACTGTCAGTGTGACTCCTAAACTCATTGGAAAGCTACCTGAGTAAACGTATATATTTTATCAGGTATGGCATTATCACCCAACATGTCATTTAGAAGTTTAGAATTTTAAGGGTACCCCTAACGATGAAGTGGAAGGAATAATCCCTGTGCATCTGGAGGTTGTGTGGCCACTCCCACCCCAGACCACAGGCTTACGGATAACGACTACGAGTATCTCTCCAACCCACGGACCCCGGCAAGTATTGGATTAACCCTTTCTTCATACCCAGACCCAGCAACGCTACAAACCACCTTCTGGGCCCGCCCCCGCTACTGTGGGTGTGTGGCATAGTCCTTCCCACCTCAGTGCCGGGGTCAGGTCTTGTTTGTGGGCGCGCGCAAGTGTTACAGTATGATTAGCCCAACAAACATTGACCCCCCTGAGGTGGGCCTAACCACAACTGCTTCTACTCTAGTGGGAAACACATCCCAGGAACCACGTCTTCCGACACCCAATCAGTATGCAGGTGAACCCCTAGTATGCTGAGGCTTTCTTATCCAATGTGATGTCCACTTTGAATTAACCCCTTCTCGCTTCCCTACCGATAGATCTAAAGTGGCTTATATCATTGCATTGCTAACCGAGACGCATTGGCTTGGGCATCTCCTATCTGGGAGTTAATGCCTGAACTCACGCAGAACTTTCTTTTTTTCGAAAAAAGGTTTCAGCAGGTCTTTGATACTCCTGGTCGTGAGGCTACTGCGGCCTCTTCTCTTTTCCACATCACCCAGGGCCAACGGACCGTCGCGAAGTACGCTCTTGAATTTCGCACTATTGCCGTGGTGACCTGTTGGAAAAACGAGGCTTTAACTGCAGCCTTCTGGCAGGGCCTCTCTGACTCCTTGAAAGATCAACTGCCCCGGAAGATCTGATCTCTACATGTATACGGGTGGATCAACGCCTCCAAGAGAGACAAAGTGAATGCCAGACTACACGTACGCCTGAACCTATATCTCTCTCTCCTTCTCTCTCTCCTTCTTTTGTTCCAGTTCCTAAAACACCAGACCCCATGCCCCTGGGTACTCAACAGTTGTCCTTTACAGAAAAGCAGCGCCGGAAAAGCGAGGGGCTATGTCTTTATTGTGGCCTAGCTGGTCATTTGGCGTACCGCTGTCCTACGCGTCCGGGAGAACGCCAGCGGCCTATAAGGTATGATGGCATTTCTTTGGATACCATATCTTCCTGTCCTCCTTCCAAGGAAAATATGCCAAAAAGGATCCTTCTGCCTATCATAATGGAGGGAACGGACTTTCATACTTCTGCACTTGCCTTCATCGACTCTGGGTCTGGAGGAAATTTCATGGATCAGAATTTTGCTATGAAACACAGGATTCCACTGCTTAGGAAGTCCACTCCCATAGGACTCGAAGCGATAGACGGTCGTCCACTCCAGCCTGCCTTTATCACCCTGGAGACCGTGATCTTCACCCTTTTCACCAAGGATGGACACAAGGAACAAATCTCGTTGGACGTCATTCATTCACCATCTGTACAGGTAATCTTGGGCCTCCCCTGGTTACAACTGCACAATCCCGTGATTGACTGGACTGATAAACAACCCATATGTTGGTCTACCCCATGTGCCATTCCTTGTGTTCCCACTTCACTTTCTCTTGCCGGTTTAGAGACTGCAGATCCTTCCAAAGGGTCCCTTCCTGAAGCCTACCATGAGTTTCTTGATGTTTTCGACAAAGTCCGTTCAGAGATTATTCCTGCACATCGTCCCTTCGATTGCCCCATTGATCTGATCCCTGGTGCCGTTCTGCCTAAAGGCAAGTCTTACCCCTTGTCCCTTCCAGAGTCCCGAGCCATGTCCGAGTGTATCCAGGAGAACTTAAAAGGGGCTTTATTAAGAACTCCACCTCTCCTCCTGGGGCAGGGTTCTTCTTTGTAAAAAAGAAGGATGGATCTCTTCGCCTGTTATAGAGGCTTGAATAAGATAACACAGAAGAACCGTTACCCTTTATCACTCATATCAGAATTGTTTGACCGTCTACATGGTGCCTCCATTTTTTCCAAACTCGATCTCCGGGGAGGCTACAACCTGATACGCATAAGGGAAGGAGACGAATGGAAAATGGCCTTAAACACCCGCGACGGCCATTATGAGTACCTTGTAATGCCATTTGAACTCTGTAACGCTCCTGTGGTCTTTCAAGAATTTGTTAATGAGATTTTTCGTGATGTTCTCAATTTATTCGTCATCGTATACCTTGATGATATACTCATTTTTTCTAAATCCTTGCCTGAACATTGGGTTACAGCAGCGGCAGCTCTTATTCGAGCAAAAGCCGCTGGCTGTATGCGGCTGGGAAGCGGGTAGCCGCGGCGCGTGGCGGCGCACTGTGACGTCACAGTCACACGCGCGCCCGGCTTCCCCGTCTTCCCCGGCTTCCGCAGGCTTCCCCGACACCCCTGGAGATTAAATTAAGGTAAGCGGGGTTGCGGGGAAGCAGAGGGGCAGAGCAGAAGCCGGGCTCGGGGTCCGGAAGGAGAGTAAATTGCGCGCGAGGTGGAGGGGGTGTGCATGTGGGAAACGCGGCGGCGCGCGGTTATTACTGGCGGCAGCTGGGGTAGATCCCGGCATGCCGCCGGCATTTAGTGCGATAAAGTATGTCGCTACTGTATATAATCCCCGAGAAGGGATTTTCCACGGATCCTGAGAAACTAAAGGCGGTATTAGATTGGCCTCAGCCTACGTTGCTTAAAGCTATCCAGCGATTCCTTGGCTTTGCCAATTATTATCGAAAGTTAATCCATAAATGTTCCACACTGGTTGCTCATATTACCGCCCTGACCAAGAAAGGTGCTGATTCTTCCTCCTGGCCTCCGGAGGCTTATCTTGCTTTCGAGTCTTTAAAGAAGGCCTTCACCACCGCTCCCATCTTGCATCACCCAGACCCCTCCCTTCCCTTCACATTGGAGGTCGATGCTTCGGATATTGGAGCCAGGGCAGTGCTCTCCCAAAGACGTTCTCCTCAAGATCACCTGCATCCATGTGGCTACTTTTCCAAGAAATTCTCCCCCGCGGAGATCAACTATGACGTTGGTAATAGAGAACTTTTGGCTATCAAACTTGCACTCCAAGAGTGGAGACACCTTCTTGAAGGTACCGAGAAACCGATTCTTATTCTTACTGACCACAAAAATGTATTGTATATTGAAGGCGCTCGACGCCTTAGTTCCCGTCAAGCTCGCTGGGCTCTTTTTTTCCCCAGATTTAATTATGTAATCTCTTACATTCCTGGTACAAAAAATTTGAAGGCCGATGCTTTGTCTCGTCAATTCATTTCCGAAGACCGATCCGACGACGTTCCAGAGACTATTCTTCCTTCAAAATTTATCATTGCATCAAATTCCTTCGATATTTTGGACAAAATTCTAGACTCTCAAACCCGGATTCCGGAAGGCCTAGAAGTACCTTAGGGCTGTTTATACCTGCAACCAACTTCCGTCTAAAGATTCTTGAGTGGGGTCATGCTTCCGGTCGGCCGGTCACCCTGGAATCAGAAGAACCACCGATTTAATCAGACATACTTTTTGGTGGCAAGAGATGCTGAATGTAACGATGCGCGGAACACGCCCCCTGCGGCGTGTCCCTTCCTTACCTGTTTACTTCTGATCGCCGCCCTCTAGCTGCGAGTCAAGATCCTGTGTCTTTAAGGATTCTGAAGCAAGCAACGCCATCTTGCTTTCTGGCAAACCCTGCCCTCTTCCTCCTGACAGGAAGTAAGCCTCTCTTTGACTTTCTCTCTGATATTAGTCTTTTGCTGCCTGCCCTGGTGCCTGCTGTTACTCAACGCATACTGCTCCTGCCTGGACCTCCTTGGGACCTTTACTTATCTCCTGTGGATTCCGGAAGACTGGGACAGTCACTCTTATACTACTGAGGTTAGTTTACCGTCGAGTAGTGTAGGTACCTGCTTAGTAGGGTTCACCTTGACGTGGTAGCAGGCTTATAACTCCTTGGCCAATGGATTAGACTAAGAACCCTTATGTTATGTTTAGTTTCGCTGCACCTAGCTGTTTCTGTCACTATGCCTTTAAGAAGTCTGGACGTTCTCCAAGAAGCAATCCTTCTCTGGATGTTACCTTGTGCTCTGGACTCCATGCCCATGTTCCATGTTTCTGGTTTCCGTTTCCAGACTCCCGTGCTGAAGCGTTGGCTTCCCGCAACCCCTGCGTTGGTGCCTGAGAACGCGCGCACTCCTGCTCTGCTGTTAGAGCATGCGCGCACATGCAGCTGGATCAGTCGTGTCTCTGAGCTTGGCTCCGCACCTTCGGGCACGTCGCGCATTCTCATGCACGCGGCGCGGTCACGTGACTACGTGCGCCGATCCCCAGCTGCGTGGCAACTTACTCCCTTCGTATCCCCTGCGGCCTCCCCACCTCGCTACTGGGTCCTCCCCTTCTCCCTGCACTTGTAAGGAGAGCACAAGCGTGACACTGAACGACATAAAGGAATTTGTTTCATCTTGTTCAGTCTGTGCTCGAAATAAGTCTGTTCAAAAAAAGCCTTTTGGTCTGCTACGTCCGCTTCCCATTCCGGAACATCCTTGGTCCCATCTACTGTATCAATGGACTTTTGTCACGGTAACTTGTGACAAGATATCATAAACACCAAATATCTGGGTTGAACTGAACGAGGCTTAGATATGATAAAATATAATTTATTCCTTGAAGAAGGTGAACACAACAGATAGTACAAATAACAGACAAAATATAGCACTTACTTAAAGGTTAGGACAAGAAAGCCATCAGGATACAGGATGGGCCATTTCTTCCATAATTCATTTTCAGATGTGGACATCACGTCAAGTCCATTGAGTAAGGGTTGACTCTGACTTATATACCATTTCAACCCTTTACTCTTAACCCTAGGCGCCGAGTTGGCTAGAAAAATCTCTTTGAAGTAGATTTTGGCTTCCCCTGTAAGTGTGAAGTACCACACTTAAAAACACTCAGCTCCTTTGTTCCTGCCCCTAGTATAAACAACCAGGGCAGTTAACTTTTGATCACTTTTGATCACAGGGCTATGCTAAGTCTTTCAGGATGCCCTCCCTGCCCTATAAGCATAGCAGATGGGGTCTGCATTTTCAGAGCAGATCCAAAATCCCATGTACACTTTAATATTTTCACTTATTAATAAGTTCTGTTCTGGTGGGTCCAGTGGGTCGAAATCTGCCAGTTATTAAAGCCTACAGTGACCCTACATATTGGCCAAATGTCAACTCTCTGTGACCTCCAGAAGCGGAGATACAGAAATGCACTTTAATACATTTTTTAAAATACAGGATTCGTCCCTTTAAAAATGAATCTCTGCTTTTCACTCTTTCCCCATTGAAATCAACGGGGTCTGTCGCCATAGCGTTGAATGGCGGGCTCCGCCGTTGCCGTCAATGGGATTTCCCGCCATAGGCTTTCAATGGGGAAACGCCGCCATTGAAGCCTCTGGAAAAAACACAAATCTTTACATTCATCCACACTCCGTCTGGTTGGTCGGAGAGGGCTGGGAAGGATCATGCATTAAAGCCGGAACCTTGGCTACATGCCACCCAAATCCCATCCCTCTGGTCATTCCAGAACCGGAGATATGGACTTACATTTTTCATCATTTAACACTTAGTCATTTTTACGCCACGCGGCTTTTCCCCATTGGAATCAATGGACGGTGCCGCCATAGACAATGCATGGCACACGCCGCCATTAGATTCAATGGGACCTCCGCTCCTCCATTGAAGTCAATGGCGCGACCCTCCTTCTCCGCTCGACCCCTTACGGGGGACTCTCATTCCTGGACCCGGTGTGGATCGTGTGTGGGGGTTCCTAGGAGCTAGGGGCAAAAAGAACTTTATTCCCAGGGGCCCTAGAACCTAAGATTCCGACGCCAATTGTCTTTGAACTTGACCGATGTGATTAAACTCTTTTCAAAGAAATTGTATCCGCTTTTGCGGTCTGCGGTTTGGATGGCTGCCAACCTGTTCCTCGAGGCCGGCGTTGAGGAATATCCATTGAAGTCAATGAGCCCATTGACTTACAATGGGAAACCGCCACTCCTCCTCTTGGACGCCACCTGCTGGTCATCGCTGGAAAACAGGTCCAAAACCGCTACTTCTGCCATTAGAACGCATGGAGGCTCAATGGCGACCTATGGACAGCTGCAAAATGGAGCCTGAAAAGGTGGGAAAAGGGAACAAAGGGCTATAATCACTACATTAACATTAACCCCTTCCCTCCTGCATCAACCCTAGTGTATGTGTGAGTGCAAATACCAGGCTAACACAATATATTTATACAGGGGGATAAACCTTTGGATACTGCAGCAAGGCAAAAACACATTACTGGACCTCAGTTCAGTTAACCCCTTGCTTCCCAGGTGAGAGTAGAGGGTGGCCAAATGGGGGGTAACCCCTTTAATCCTGGCCCAAATCCTCTCTCTCATGACAACTTTATTGTAGAGCTCCCTGTTTCCAATGGTATGAATACAATCCTAGTCATTGTGGATAGATTTTCCAAGCAGGCCCATTTCATACCCCTCAAGAGTCTCCCTAACTCGGCCACTCTAGCAGATGTCTACATCAGAGAGAACTTTCGCATACATGGGGTCCCTGTCTCAATCGTCTCTGACCGAGGATCACAATCTGTGTCAAAATTCTGGCGAGCCTTTTCTCAAAGGCTCAATATTTCTCTTCTTTTTTCTTCCGGGTACCACCCGCAAACCAATAGACAGACTGAGAGGGTAAACCAATTGTTAGAGCAATACCTAGGATGATTTGTTTCAGATACACAGGATGATTGGGCTGATCTATTACCATGAGCTGAGTTCGCACACAGCTCCCTCAGAAACAAGTCCACCCAAGAGTCACCCTTCTTCGTCAATTATGGCTACCATCCTAACTCTCTTCTTATCTCTTCTAATATTTCTGGAGTTCCTGCTGCTGATGCCAGAGTAAACTCTCTTCTAGAGTCTTGGAAAAAGATTTGGAAAACCCTCCAAGAATCCGTTCGGAGACAAAAGACCCAGGCGGAACGACATCGTCTAGAGGCGCCCAGGCTTAAAACAGGAGACAAGGTATGGCTCTCATCAAAGAACATCAGATTAAAGACCCCTACCTTAAAATTGGCTCCCAGATTCTTGGGACCCTTCAGGATCCTGGAACAGGTTAATCCTGTGGCGTATCGCCTGGATTTACCTCCTTCTATGAAGATTCCATCGGTATTTCATGTCTCTCTTCTGAAACCTGTCAAGCAGAGTCCCAGGTATCCTCATGTTCGTCCTCCTCCTCCTCCTGTACTGGTACAAGGTCATGAAGAATTCGAGATCCAGTCTATTGTCAACTCAAGGTACTCCAGAGGAGGAGTACAGTTCCTTGTACATTGGAAGGGCTTCGGGCCCGAAGAACGCTCTTGGGTATCTGAGGACCAGATCCATGGTCCTGGCTTACTCAGACGGTTCCACGCCAGGTACCCAGAGAAGCCTTTTGTGGATCGTGCGAGGTTCGATCCTCAAGGGGGGGTACTGTGAGGAATTGGGGAACAAGTCCCTTGCGGTGTGTTCCCTCCTCTCTTACTTCCAGTACTGCAGCTGCTGCTGCCTCCACTCTTTCCCCCGCTGGTGCGTGCAACCCCACTCTGCTTACAAAGCGCGCACGCACTCGCTCCTCTTCCAGAGTATCACGGAGCATAGCTCCGCCCCCTCGGTCGTGCCGCGCCTCCTCCGCACGCGGCGCACATGTGTGAGATCGTGCAGCGATCCCCAGCTGCGTGTCAAGCTACTAATGAGCCCCTTGTCTGCCTGCACCTATCCCAGCTTCCTCTGAGGCCGCGCCTCCACTCCGCCTCCCAAGTCATTGGTCACTTCCTGTATAAAGACCCAGTCAGTGCTCAGTCTCGTTGCTGAGCATAACTTTGTGTATCCTTTGAGTGTGCCTGTCTTGTCCAGCCCAGTCTTGTCTTGTTCTCTGCAGTTAAACTCTTGTGTACCGACCTAGCTTTGTATTTGGATTCTCTCTGGCTTTTAATCCCTGGCTTACGGATAACGACTACTAGTACCTCTCCAACCCCAGACCACAGGCTTACGGACTTCAACTACGTGTACCTCTCCAACCCATGGACTCCGGCAAGTATTGGATTAACCATTTCTTCAGACCCAGACCCAGCAACGCTGCAAACCACCTTCTGGGCCCGCCCCCGCTACTGTGGGTGTGTGGCATAGACCTTCCCACCTCAGTGCCAGGGTCAGGTCTTGTTTGTGGGCTCGCGCAAGCGTTACACATGAACAGTACACCTGTAGGCACGTTACAAAAGTTAATAAACACAGCTACCCGGCTGACTCACTTTTCCCTCTTGCAGGGTTCCTCAAATAAGTAATATAATATCTACCCTCTACCCATCACAATATATATTTCAAAATGCTGCCACAACCAGAGCAGTACTTGCCGAGCCTTTCGTCTCTGTTTACTAAGAAAAATATGTAATTAACACACACAAAGCTATTGTAGCAAAATGTGTCCAAAAATTTAATCACTCTCAAAAGCATGTACAGTTCAATTAAAGCCCATTATTAAATTTTAGATTTAATATACAAAGTAGTACAGTGTTTATCTCAGGGCTGGGTTCACCAGGGACACAGGGATGCAATTGCCACCCAGACCAGTCCTATTTGCAGGAATGCGGGCAGCTGCTTTGAAATAACTGTGGCCGGCTGGCACTTTGCTTTGTTCACAAAGCCGATAGCAGGCGTTGACTGGCCTCAGTCTACAGAGGGAGCTGGCAGAGAGAGTTGGGGGGAGATAAAATGACAGGGGAGGGACAGGCAAACAGGCTAAGGACTTGTGGAGGGTGGTCACTGAATGTGGGGGTGGAGCACACAATGCAAATGGAGCACAGGGGCCGGTAGGTGCTAAGATAAGAATTCTTGCCATGGCTGGGAGCTGGTGGTTAACAAAATAAGGTGTGTGTGTGTGTGTGTGTGTGTGCGTGTGTGGTGTCTGCGTATGAGGTGTGTGTGTTTTGTGTGTATGTACAAGGTGTGTTTGTTTTGGGTTGTGTGAGGTGTGTATGTGTCGTGCTTGTGTATGAGGTGTGTGTGTTTGTATCGTGCTTGTGTATGAGGTGTGTGTGTCATGCGTGTGTGTATCGTGCTTGTGTATCAGGTGTGTGTATATATTGTGTATGTGTGTGTATATATGGCATGCTTGTTTATAGGGGTGTGTGTATATACTGTATGTGCATATGTATATGGGGCCAGGTCTCCCTCTGAGCCTCTGCCCCCCCTTACCTTCGCTTTGGTTGCGGGTGAGTCTGGTGGGTGCTTGGGATGGTGCTGGGGATGGTGCGGGGGGGGGGGTGCACGGGTGTCCGCGGTGGCGGTCGCACGCGTCCAATGAGTGGAGAGTGTGGCTGCAATCAGGGAGCTCTCCGGTGCTCTGGAGGCTCCGCGGTGAGACGCGCCATTGTTGTGCATAAGTTGCAGATGCACAGTAGACTCGGAGGGCCGGCGGCCATTACATGGGCTTGTGCATGCGCAGAAGAATAATGGAGTGGTGGCGAATAGATAAAGTGATCCGCAGGGGAACTACAATCCCCATAAGCCCCTGGGGCTTCTAGTCACCTGAGACAGAACAGCCAATTGGGCTGCAGCCTTCCCCCTTAACTCAATAAGATACATTTGGCACGCTATGCAGACCACGCCAATCAGAGCTGGAACAAGGAATGGGTAGGTTGCATGTGCAGGTGTCTGTGGCACCTGCACTAGGCCAGATACCCCCTATTAGGCCCCAGCTAGGACCGGACTCCCTTCAGCTTGTGGTAGCTGCAGGGACAGGACCATAGATAGGGACACTGTCCCTGTAGCATAATAGTGAGGGACACAGCCAGGACATGCTGCATCCTGACATCCAGTGGTCTGTGACTAGATCACCACCTTCAGCAAAGGACAGTCTTCATGGTAACACCTCAAGGGTGCACGAGCACCTGAGATGAGACAAAGGCATTTTTCAATTTTTCTAAAACGTGGATGGCGTCAGGAGACCGCAGGACCACGTCGGCACCTTTCTGCGTTAAGGCCGTTACGGGCGCCACCACGGAAGAAAAGTTCTGAATGAACCTACAATAGTGGTTGGCGAATCCCAAGAACCTTTGTAGGCTTTCAGGGTTGTTGGACGAGGCCAATCCAATACTGATTTCACTTTGGCAGGATCCATTGCTAGGCCGGTGTCTGAGATGATATAGCCTAGGAAAGACATTGTGGTCTATTGAAATTGACACTTCTCCAATTTTGCAAAGAGGCGATTCTCCTGGAGATGTTGGAGTACCTGTTTGACATGGCCAGGATGGTCACTTATGGTTTTGGAGAAGATTAGGATGTCATCCAAATTCACAATGACTTATTGATCGAGGAGATTCCTTAAAACTTTGTTGACAAAATCTTGGAAGACTGCGGGAGCGTTACAAAGTCTGAAAGGCATGACCACGTACTCGTAATGGCCGTTCCGAGTATTAAAGGCTGTCTTCCATTCATTTCCCTGTTGGATTCTTACCAGGTTGTAAGCTCCCCGTAAGTCCAATTTGGTCAAAATGGTGGAACCTTGTAGCCTGTCAAAAAGTTTTTTTAATAAGGGGTAAAATGTACAGCGGAGGCACGGAACCGGGTCGATGGGACCAGTGGGGTGGCAACTCCTCGGATTGAGTCTTATTGAAGACATCCTAAAATTCGGAATAAATCTTGGGAAGAAGAGAGGTTTAAAGAAAAAGAGAATGAGAAGAGCTCTACTACCAGTAAATAATATATAAACCCACCAACCTAAAAACAAATATAATAGGCGGTTCACCCAGGAGCCTAAAGACTTGAAACAAAAAAGGAAAATGCAGACTCCAAAATACGGAGACCGCAGAAACTCCAAAAACGGGGCACTCAGGGAAGGTATTAAAGGTACAAAGTTTAAATATTTATTAATGTATCAATCAAAGAAAAAGGAAAAGACAACAATAAAAGCAATTAAAAAACATATACAAACTACTCCAGTCAAAAAATGTATATGAACCTGTGAGGTTGCAGCAAGCTAAAGCAAATAAAGAAACACACAAAGTATATAACAGTCGTCTGCAGTGTGTATGCTGAATGTATAAATGTGCACAGTGTGAGCAGCTATCACAGAAAGACAGGAGGGGTAAGGGTAAAACCTCTCCCGAATTAAAGGGATAGCTATCCAGCTGGAAAAATGGCTTTACAGATATAATAATAGCAAATTATGGTGGAACATACAGCAGCTAAATCCAGCTAAGGACTGGATGTAATATTAACAAATGAATCAAACACATGTAGTAACAGAATCATAATGAAAGCAAGGGTTGCACATGATATGAATTGCAAACTGGAAAAATAAGAGAGGTTACCTGTTAAGGAGTTTCTCTCCGAAAAACAATTTGTTGCCTGTGAGCTGCATGGGTTCCTCCGGATCTGGAAGTGGAGGTTTGGGGGGCCCTGTGTAGGAGCTGTGGGGAGACTGCGTACCTGGATTGCGTCGAGTTCTCTCTGCTCTTCTCTCCTGTACAGTATCCTTAATCTCCTCAAGCTTCGTGGGACGTTCCTGTGCAGCGAGTTCATCTTTAAGATTCTTGTCAGAATGCTGCCATCAATGCTAGTTTGTTCCAGCCGGTCTCAGCCGCTATGGTCTGAAATTCGACCGCTTACCGGGCCATGGGGCAGCTGCCTTGGGACATACGAAACAAAGATAAAGCAGCTGTTACCTTGCGCCTAGGTGTGTCGAATACTCTGCGGAATTCTGTGATAAAGGGGTCTATGTCGCCCGTGAGGTCCAGCCTTTTTTCCCAGATGGGTGAAGCCCAGGCCAAGGCATCGTCTACTAGCAGCGATATGATATAGGCCACAGTAGACCTCTGGGAAAGAAAGTGAGATGGCATCAATTCGAACTGGATATCACATTGATTCAGGAACCCGCAACAGCCAAGCGGATCGCCGCCGTAGCGGTTGGACGTATGTAGTCGGGGTTCGGAGGCTGCATTTATAGACATGGCTGCAGGGGCAGACACCGCTGATGGGAAAGGATCAGTAGGGATACGTGGTGCCTTATTAGTCATAATTTGTACAGTCCATTGGAGTTGCTAAATCCACTGACTGTTCTGATCAAGAAATTCCTCCACCTTTCTAAACATTTAAACAAAAATATATAATTTGCGCACAAATTGTACTAATGTTGTACTAATATAATAACACAGTGCTTAAATCAATTCAGATATAAACCAGTGAACACAAGTGGATAATGTGATCAATGTGAAAAAAGTGCACCAAGGTAAATTAGATGAATGGAAGGTCTGCTGCTCGTCAGTATTGGTGCCTCAACACCATAGGTCATATGTAAAGAAAAAAAGAAAGCGCACAACCTCCCATAGTGTAAAATAGTAAATGATATTACAAATATTTAATGGATAATATTATGCACATACAGCAAGGAAAATTTAGTTGGACTGGGCATGTTTAAGGTACATGTTACCGCTCTGATGGTACAACAAAATCGTTAGGTGAGTTTCAGCTGTTCCCACGGTTCTCCTGCTCCAGTTGCTGCAAGCAATCTTTAAACAGGCTGCACAGAGCTCCGATCGGGACACTCAGTCCAGGGACACATCAACTTGCTTGAAGTTCTGCATGTACAGTGTCTTCATAGAGCGGCTAACTAAGTGCCTAATCAGCGGTATACCGGAACAAGACTCTCTCACCCCGTTGAACTTCTGGCTCAGGGGAATCCCTTACATAGAGCCTCAGACTTCACAGCGCCACTCACTACACTCCTGACATCACAGAGTCAATCTGCATGAACGTAGACCCGCGCTGTTGCAGTTTGCATGCTGAAGGCTAACCGAATAAGTCTCCGTAGTATGTGGTGGAGAATACTTGCAAACAAGCTGTTTCCGTTACAATCCTATGCGTTTTGTCAGTAGAACCAACTACATCAGGGTTAATTATTGTATACATGTGAAGGATATTTAACCCTATTCTCAGCTTCTGATTGGTTGGTCAGGGGGTCTAATCAACCAATACATCAGCACGTATACATTACAGATGTCTGTTTAATGAAACTGTTAACACACGCATACAAAAATACTTCAACTGAAGTTAAATACAAGTTACTATATTACCATTCCATAAAAACACAATGTAACAGGGGAGTTATCCCTGTTCATGAAATGTGCCTCTAATCCAGCAGTATGGTGGTTAACTGCTGGTAGTCAATTATCCAACACCACCTGCCTGATTAGCTTCTTAGAAAAGCCTGTCTTTTGATACAGGAAAGGAGATTGTTCCTGAGTCTCACAATTTGTGAGACTGACAATGGGGACAGATGTCTTGAGCCTGCCAGAAGAAAAGCAGAGCTGCTTGCAAGACATAGGGGAAAACACCTCTAAACCTGAGTGCTGACAAAACCTGAGGAAAAGGGCAGCAACCCAGGAACAGAGAAGACTTTCCCTCCAACCACTAAAAAAAAATGGCCGCCGCGCGCCTGATCGGGAGGGAGGGAGTGAGGAAGGAAGGAAGGAAGGAAGAGGTCTGCACAACATGCGGGCCGCATGCGGCCGGTCTGGCCTCTCTGTGCGGCCCGCGATGACTCTGGCCGGGTGCCAGTTAATGAAATAAATAAATTTAAAAAAGTTTTAAAAAATGGCGGCGATTCATCCCTTTTGCCTCCCTCTCCCTCCCAGCCCCCTCCCTCTCAGCCCCCTCCATCTCCATCCCAGTCCCCTCCCTCTCCCTCCCAGCCCCCAGGTTTTGCGGTGCGCGGTAGCAGGCTGCCGGAGAGGTCAGAGCATGCAGGGGGCGGGGCTTAGTACCGGGGAGAGAGGATGTGCTGAGCTGATCTAAAAGGTAGGTGTGTGTGTGTGTGTGTGTGTGTGTGTGTGTGTGTGTGTGTGTGTGTGTGTGTGTGTGTGTGTGTGTGTGTGTGTGTGTGTGTGTGTGTGTGTGTGTGTGTGTGTGTGTGGTGTTAAAATGGCGGCGGAAGGACAAAAGATGTTAAATCCAGCAACGAAAGGGTTAACCAGCAATAGGCCAGGCAGTAAGCTGCAGGTACCCTTGGGCAGGAGAAGGGTTTAAAGGGATGCCTCAGGCAAGGCTGTACATGACAAGTGAGATAATCCTATTATATTCATGCTGCTTTCCTATGGCGAGGGGGGTGGGCTGCTGACATGTGAGGGGGGGTGGGCTGCTGATATGTGAGGGGGGTGGGCTGCTGACATGTGAGAGGGGGTGGGCTGCTGACATGTGAGGGGGGTGGGCTGCTGACATGTGAGGGGGGGGGGCTGCTGACATCTGAGTGCTGTGTTAGCTGTGTGCTGTGAGCTGTGTGTAGTGAGAGTGTGTGCAGTGTGCAGTGTGTGCAGTGAGAGTGTGTGCTGTGTGCAGTGTGCAGTATGAGCAGTGTGTGCAGTGAGAGTGTGTGCAGTGTGCAGTGTGTGCAGTGTGTGCAGTGAGCAGTGTGTGCAGTGAGAGTGTGTGTTGTGTGCAGTGTGCAGTGTGTGCAGTGTGTGCAGTGAGCAGTGTGTGCAGTGTGTGCAGTGTGTGCAGTGTGTGCAGTGAGAATGTGTGCTGTGTGCAGTGTGAGCAGTGTGAGCAGTGAGAGTGTGTGCTGTGTGCAGTGTGCAGTGTGAGCAGTGTGTGCAGTGAGAGTGTGTGCTGTGTGCAGTGTGCAGTGTGTGCAGTGTGTGCAGTGAGAGTGTGTGCTGTGTGCAGTGTGAGCAGTGTGAGCAGTGAGAGTGTGTGCTGTGTGCAGTGTGAGCAGTGTGTGCAGTGTGAGCAGTGAGCATTGTGTGTGCAGTGTGTGCAGTGAGAGTGTGTGCAGTGTGTGCAGTGTGTGCAGTGTGTGCAGAGTGCAAAAAAAAAATTTTTTTAAACGGGAGCCACGGGAAAACCGCGTTATAACCGAATCGCATTATAACGGGTCGCGTTATAACGGGGTTTACCTGTACTCCAAAAGTGAATAGAAGCTTTGTTTGACCCCTTCTTTGGATGATTTTCTGATGTTAAGGAAACAGGCACAATTAAAGCCTTACTTAATTTCACCATAACCAGTCTCCCTTGCATACCTGTGCGCGTTCCTCCTACATATGGTCATCAGAAGTGGGACGAGAGGTGGTCCTTGAAGTCAAAAGGGGCCCGGAGATTGCCTGTGAATTTTTTTTGTGCTTTTTGCCTACAAACAGCCTGAGCAACATAAACATAGAATCTCATGCAGCAGAGATCATAGTTAAAGGGATACACACCCAGGCAGGAAAGCTACACTGCACTGAAACTTACAAAACCACAGATAGACTCTTTTCCCTGATTCCAAGAGCAGAGAGAGAGACCGTGCTGAAACAGGTAAACCTTATTTGCCTATCACAAATAAAGTGTAATATGGTCATTGAAATAGGGGTTTTTCCTTCCAGCTGTAGTCAGGGTCAAGAAGTAAGTTATCCCTTAAAAGGGATAGGCGTTTGTTGTTTTCAAATGTTTCGCTGAAGCAGTGAATACAGATGGTGACACACGAGCGGTACTAATTCTGCAAATAAAGGCTGCCACACCATATAGGACTACCAATTGTGAATGGAGTATGTGCAGAAAAGTGTGAAAATTGATGCAAGACTGTGCTGAAGCAGGGGAATTATCAGTAAACAAGTGCTGAGGGTAAAATTGCCCTACTGGGGAAGAAGGAATTGCTGAGCTGTGTAAAAGGTATCCCAAAGTGTGAAGAGTGAATGCCATAATACCCAAAGTTGAGACTGAACTCAAGCAGAAAACCACATTATTTGGCTGAAGCGGAGAGATTGCACCTAGCAAGTAAAACGTGTAAAGCAAACAGAAGTTTTTACCTAGCAACTGCACATCCAGCATACCTAATGAGAGATTAAACCTCGCAAGTAAATGGTGTAAAGCAAATATAAGTTTTTTTACCTAGCAACTGCACATCCCGTATACCTAATGAGAGAAAATGCGTGCACAGTACTGCTGATATTGTAAAACTTACCCAAGAGAAAGGAAAAGTCTACAGAGATGCCTGTGAGAGCTATGACCTCTACAAGCAAAATATACCCACCTGTAGGACTACCACAATTGGGGGTTCTAGCAAATACAGTTGCAACAGCTGCAATAGCGCCTCCTGTGTTCAGGAAGAAAATTACACCTGATAGCCCCAAAATGGAGGACAAGATACAGCGTTCCTGTAATGAACCCTACCCCACGGAAGAGTGGCCCTTCCAGTCCGATAAGGAGGAAGACATCTCTTATTTGGAAACCAAACTGAGTCACACCCACAAAACACCCCAAGAATGGTGGGGTTGCCTGAACTCGGTACGAACAGAAAAGACCGCTCCCTATAATGACGAATATGATCAGCAGGAGAAAGAGCGGGAGCGGTGGATCACCGAATATTTCCGTCAGCTATTACAGTTGCAAGAAAAGCCGGGTGGATCCAGTGACGCTGCTAAAATATCAAATGAAGATGGAGACCCCAGTATCCCTGAGGGGACGCTGTCATCCAAAACAAAAAGGCGAAAAAAGAAAAAGAAAAGCGGTTCTTCACTTACCGTGGAAGAAACAGACATGTCCGCAGATCCTGTGGAGAAAAAGGGGGGCCGAGATGCCCTGCAGTCTAGAGAAAATAGAGAATTTGTCCCGCAGATAACCGAATATCCAGAGGGCCCAGGGCAGAAGTTGTGTACCCAAAAGAAGTGTCTGTCCGGTGCCAACAGTGAGGAACCCTCAACCAACCATCCCAGGGAAGTGGAGCCGGAACCAGTGAGTGTCGATCCCTTGACCAGCCCTGAGGATGCCCTGAAAAATGCCAGGCATGACTGTGATATGCTCCGTGAACAATTGAAACAAAAGAAAGATGATTGCGCAGAGCTACTGAAAAATAACGTGAAGCTACAGGAACATGTGCTCGCAATGTACTCTTCAGCCAGGACAGATTTGGACGATCTCAAGACTGAGCTAGATACTGCAAACGCTACTATTTCCGCCATGGATGAAAAGCAGAGCCAATCTGATAAAATGATGGCTAAGCTGAAGCGGAAGTATGAGGAGGCACTGAAGCAGATGACAGTCTTTCCGCAAGAGGTTCACACTCTTCGCGTAGAGCTGAATGCCTCACAACAGGAGGTCAACAATGTCCGGACAGAGGTGGATGTATCTCAGAAAGAGGTTCAGACACTCCGCAGAACACTGGATACCTCACATCATGAGACCAACAGCTGCGGCATAGACCTGGAAGTCTCCAGATAGGAACTACACATTCTCACTGAGGAGCTGGACATTTCTAAAGAAACTATTGTCAATCTTAATACAGATCTCAAAGTCTCTCAGAAGGAGCTTCAGACCCTCAACCTAAAGAAGGAAGTCTCACGCCAGGAGACTGTCATTCTCAAAGCAGATGTGCGTAAATGGAAGGAGGACTGCAAGGAGGCCCTGAATAGTACAAAGACTGAAAAAGGAGAAAATTTAAGATTAAAAAGAGAAAACTTAAAACTGAAAGAAGAAAATTTTCATTTGACAGATGACGTCAAGGAAAAGAATGAAAATCTGCACGAGCTTAAAGAAATAAATAGACTGTTGGAAGGTGAGAAGTTTGAAGCAGAGCACCGACTGCAGAACCAACTGCAAGGTCTGCGTACGCACCTCAAGAAGGCCGAGGAGAAGCAGCGAACTCTGCAGGAAGACAATCTGCAGGCTGTTAAAGAAATACAGGTGCTGCAGGAACGTCTGATGGCCCAGTATGTCCCCGCAAAGCAGCATGAGAAACTGAAGGCTACCCTGAGCCTCACCAAAGCATCGCTAGAGGCCAAGCTTAGAACCCAGGTGACTCAGCACAAAAGGGAGCACAAGAAGGTCCAGAAACTGAAACCTGTAACTGTGGCCCGAGCAAAGAAATTTATAGTGCTTCACAATGCAGTGGAAATGTGGAAGCAAGCTCAGAAAAAACAGTGTACAGATAAATTCCCTGAGAAGGGACTTGCAAAACGCACTCAAAAAACAGGGATCTCTCACGGATGAGATGACAGTTCTACAAAGACAAGTATTGACCCTGACTAAGCGTCAGTATCCCACAGCCACAAAAACCCATGAAGACAAGGGTACAGTGAGAGCTGGGAATACCGTTCGTCTGAAAAACAAGGTTGCAAAATGTGAACCACCTAAACAAGCACTAGCAAAACCTTCAGCCACCCAACAGGCAACAAAAGAAGGTACACGTGCTGAATCAAAACCAGAAGAATCCTTAGCTGATGAAGCTGAAAAGATGGGACATTCTCTGGAAGTGGATATGGATTTGCAACTTAATCCCAAAGGGGCTGAACTAGCAACTCCATTAAGTGGGAAAAGTGCAGAGAGACAGCGTCAAGAGCGTAAAACTCAAAGGGCTGTTTTTAAACGCTCTGCAACTGCTGCCATAGAGTCTGCCTACAATAAAACGAGCACCCGACGCGAGGGAAATCTCATGACCGCACACGTAGCAAAAAGACTATACTTAGAAAAAGTCCTCCTCGAGCGACTGAGGAGTGCTGATCTCAAGCACCTTCGGGAGGAGACACGAATTAACTGGAAAAAGGGCTCCGATCCCAGCGGGACTGAGGGTTCTCTTCCTCCATCCACGCTCATTCAAGTCACAGAGATATCTAGAATGAGGTGGAAGGATGGGCTTTGGCCGTGGCAAGCCCGAGCTTCCCAAGTGACGTCTTCCAGTCTGGAACACACGGAGGCTGGCAGCAGGAAAAAACAGCAAATTCGGCACCTTCAGCTTCTCAGCAGTTGTGCAGGCTGCAAACGTCTTGAAGATGGCTCTACGCGTTTCAAGATGTTTGTAGCCTGCACAACTGCTGAGAAGCTGAAGGTGCCAAGTTTGCTGTTTTTTCCTGCTGCCAGCCTCCGTGTGTTCCAGACCGGAAGACGTCACACGAGTACCGGTTGTGACGTCACACGGCATCCACCGCGATCCGGCGAGGATCTTTTGGAGGTGTAGCAGCAGTGGGTCCATCTAGCAGCTACAACTGCCTCAAGAAAACGGTATGTGTACATTTTATATGTACTTATTGTGAGTACATTTCTTACTTTGCTTTTATCTATAAATTTGATATCTTCAGTCTACACCATGGTCTCCCTTTGTTTTTCCTTGGTACCCCTATCCGAGTGAGATCTCCTCTATACCTCCAGCCGTTTGGGTTCCTGCAACTGCGGTCCATTACGTATCTGCTGTCCTATTCAATGCTGATTATACCACTTACCTGTTGTAAGTAGGCAATTGATAGAGCCAAGATCTTCTCTGTATCTGACCTCTTTATCATTATACTGCACAATATTTTTTTGTATTATCTATTTTTGGGGTGTTCCTGCTACCATCGCTCCCTTCCAAATATCTGCATCTACATAATCTTGAGGGGCATCTGTACATATTCCCCATAGGAAGGTTGAGAATTTTTTTCTGTTACACCCTATTTCACCTTGTATGTGCATTTAACACTTTAATCACTTACACTGTCTGTTTAGCGCCGGGCTAAGTCACTGGGTTTCAGAAGACAGAAGCAGCCGGATGAATTCTGAAGTGTATAGGGATATACAGATCTGCTCAGATTCAGCCAAATTCAGTGAAGTTGATTGGACGGCGCTTCACTTTACAGATGGACAATGACCCAAAACATACTGCGAAAGCATCCCAGGAGTTTAGGCAAAGAAGTGGAATGGCCGAGTCAATCACCTGATCTCAACCCGATCGAGCATGCATTTCATTTGCTGAAGACAAAACTTAAGGCAGAAAGACCCACGAACAAACAACTGAAGACAGCTGCAGTAAAGGCCTGGCAAAGCATCACAAAGGAGGAAACCCAGCGTTTGGTGATGTCCATGCGTTCCAGACTTCAAGCAGTCATTGCCTGCAAAGGATTCTCGACAAAGTATTAAAAATGAACATTTTATTTATGATTGTGTTAATTTGTCCAATTACATTTGAGCTCCTGAAATAAGGGGACTGTGTATGAAAATGGTTGCAATTCCTAAAATTTTCATAGATATTTTTGTTCAACTCCTTGAATTAAAGTTGAAAGTCTGCACTTCTATTGCATCTCGGTTGTTTCATTTTAAATCCATTGTGGTGGCGTACAGAGCCAGAATTATGAAAATTGTGTCAGTGTCCAATTATTTCCGGACCTAACTGTATATATATATATATATATATATATATATATATATATATATATATATATATACAGGTAAACCCCGTTATAGCGCAACCCGTTACAACACAAATCGGTTAAAACGCGGTTTTCACGTGGCTTCCGTTTGTTTGTTTTTTAATATTTTTTTAAATTAATTTTTTTTTTTGCACACTGCACACTGCACACTGCACACACTGCACACACTGCACACACTGCACACACTGCACACACTGCACACACTGCACACACTGCACACACTGCACACACTCTCACTGCACACACTGCTCACAGCACACACTGCTCACAGCACACACTGCTCACTGCACACACTGCTCACACTGCTCACTGCACACTGCACACTGCACTGCACTGCACACACTCCCTGCACACACGGCTCACTGCACACACTGCTCACTGCACACACTCTCACTGCACACACTGCACAGTGCACACTGCACACACTCTCACTGCACAAACTCTCACTGCACACACTGCACACAGCACACTGCACACACTCCTCACTGCACACACTCTCACTCACACACACACACACACATACACATACACACCCATATACACACACACACACCCATATACACACACACACACACACACACCCATATACACACCCATATACACACACACACAGTTTGTCTCCCATATATACATACACACACACACACTCTCTCACTCTACACAGACGGGGGGGGTCGGAACAGAGGAGAGGCCGCGACCAGCACCACCACCCGCTCCCCCCCCCCCCCTCCTCCCACGCAAGCAGCGGGAGCGCCGGGGACAGCAGTGGGGAGAAGAAACCCCCCACTACCACCTCCATGCAGGCAGCGGGAGCACCGGGCACGTGGGGGGATCAGAGGTAAGCGGGAACCTGAGGGACATCCCCGCTCCCATCTCCTGCCCCGCGGGGTGAAGGGTGCTGCGGGGGGGGGGGGAGGGGGATGATGCGCCGATGCTGCCGGAGGGTGGCGGTTTTGGCCGGGGGGGAAAGGAACTCAGGCCTTTGGGAAACACTGTTCTAACTAATTTTTTTGCAGCGGCCATTTAGTTTTTGCGCGACCCCGTTACTAACGCGGTGGTCTCGGGGTGGACCCCGAGGACCGCATTATAACAGGGTTTACCTGTATATATATATATAGCCCCCTTTTCCCCCTTGTCTAGGGTGACCCCGTGTGGTGCTATTATTACCTGAGTGGCAAACAGGAGGCCTGATCCTCCGCCACTGGGAGCCCAGGGTGTGTATGATGAATATACTAACAGCGCCTCCACCTGGGAAGGATCCTCACACAGTGGGATAGCCCCTCCCTAGACAATACAGTCAGTAATTGCACACAAGGGTGTATGTAACAGCATTTACTGAACAGTAACTTATAACAACAACTATGCAACATAACATAACATCACATCACAATCTAATGAGCACCCCACCCAGTACCACCAGTGAGTGTCCCAAATGTACTTTGGGTGATACGCACCAATACCCTGCTGTCCATTTCCCAGTGTCCAGCCCATCCAAAAGTGTAAGGAGTAGCGCTTTCCCGTGAACTGTTGGTGCACTTGATGAGGTACCTACCAAGTACTCCAGTACTCGGGGTGGTCGACTTAGAAATGAGGATCCGTCTGATCCAGCCCCGTGGCCCTCCCTCAGCGATGGTGTCCGCCTCTGCGTTGGGTGGACACCGGTAGGAGGGTCTAACCTTTAAGAGTCTTTGTTAACACTGAGGTGGTCTGGTCCCAGACACAGACCGCAATCCCCACACGGTGTCTCCCTTGTGTCCCTGACACTATAGTAAAATGGGTAAGCGTCCCTATCTAAGGGGCCTTCCCTGCAACAGTCACCCGCTTCATGTGATTGGGACCTATCTGGGACCTAAGGGGAGTTTCTAGCCTAGTCTGAGTGCCACTGACACTCAGACCCTCCCTTCCCCTTGTCTGCCCTGGCTCCAACTAACAGTCCCCTTAGCTGTCAGAATCCCAACTGTCAGAATCTCTCAGCCCTATTGGTTGCCTGGCAACATGTG
>NC_134484.1:273128267-273238267 GCF_040206685.1 Ascaphus truei | reverse complement strand
TTCGCCCCCCCCCCCACCCCTCCCCACCATACAATCTCTCTCTTCCCATTACAATCCCCTATGGGACAGCAGCCACAAGATAGGGATGTAATGTACTGGGATAAAGAGGATGGATAATGGTGTCCTGTAGTGGTATTTTTGTTCAAATATAATTCATTAATGGACACATTTATTTGAAACAAATAACTTTTAGGTGATGTAGTCTTAACACATATCATGAATGCTATGTTTTTAGTGGCTAACTTATTTAGTTGTTTTCTATTAGATACTTACTAAAATCATTTTTAAAAATATGATCTTGGGTAAAAAAAAAAATATTGCCCAAACTGCTACTACAACCAGCCCAATTATCATCATTAAAACTCTGTACAGTATATGGCATCCACAAGTCGTACTGATGCAATGATTTTTGGGGCATGATTTCCCCATTGCTCATGGTAATTTGTTGTGCTTCTAGCTGCCAATGACCGCCAAGGTTGCGCCGTAGAAGTATTGCGGCAGCGCAACTCTAAGGTCCATGTGCTCTGTCTGTTTTGCTCTCCATTATAGTGAGCATTGTGCTAGACTCACTAGGTAATGGAGGGACCAGGTGAAGAGTGGACAACAAAGGATAAGAAAAAGGGGGCAAAGGAAATAGAATAAGGGGCATGTAAAGAGAGAAGGGGTTAAAAATAAACAGCACTGTGTTCAATGACAGGGTCAGGTTTATAGATGATTTGTGATTGCTTGTCAAAGAGATCTGCAGCCAGATTTGGACATTTCATGGCTATCTCGTGCTAGAAATGAATGGAAACAGTCATGCCTGACACATTGTTATCCTCCATCTGTATTTGCAAGTGTTTGGTTTCTTGAGATCATTTTTTTTTTTTTTTCAAGAGGCTTAATTATCTGTTTCATTGGTCTCAATTGTCTATTGCCGATATTTATTAGTTGAATGAATAATTGTTGGTAAGCTGTGGATTGACGTGAAATGGGATATTTGACTGATCTATATAATCAATACCTTCAAAGAAGCAGCTTTGTTTTCATTTTCCTAAGCCTATTTTTTTTTTCATTAGTGGGTGATGTTAAATTGTATATATTTATTTGGTGGATACATCAGTTATCTTTACTTTAAGGAAATGTCTCAGTAAAGGGTGTTTATAGCAATCTGTTTCATCCTTCCACAAAAGAGCATTTTTTTGGCAGCTGTGTCTGCTTTCTGTTTAGTATCTTATCCATGAATCATAGTAGCATGATATTAATAATACTTTACAAATAAGTGTATTACCTGATATGCATCATAGACTAAACGTGTCAAGTGTTTCTACTGTCTTCAATGTACAGGTTCTCTTAGGTTCTACAATTCATGGAAACTAATTTTATCATGCCAAGTTGTAGTAGCTAAAAACCAATGATTATAGACAATCTGACAGGCTTTTCCCAAGTTGCCATAGCTTGAGCTTTGCCAAGTAGGACTTCCAACAATCTCTGAAACATGCATTAATTCAGAACCAGACATGGCAATTTAGATGTCACATTTATACATACCTTTAATGTAGTATCAGAGGTATTTGTCCACCATACAAACTTCATTGCTTGTACAGTAGCATAACAGATATTACAACATTCTAATATATATTTTGTAAGCTTATTTTGAGCCTTAGTGTTTATAGAATATATATGTGTTGGAAATTACATACTGTATGGCCATGGAATCTAGCCTTTTCAGTTAATTACCTTAAATAATATTTGAGCTACATGCATAATTTGATGTATTGCTTCCATTCTACATATTTTGTATTTACTATTGTACTGTGTTGCATATACTATCTGTTCTATAGTTTTCATTCTTAAATTTGTTGTCCTGAAAAATTGTATTTAGCCTGTGATGGTTAGTTAAATTAAATATAGATTTTTAAACTCCGTCAGCACACTTTAAGGAGTACTTAACAAACGCATTACATCTCAGAAATCATTACTACAAGGTAAATGAGTTATTAATATATTCTCAGAAGCTTTCATGATTGTTTTTCCCTGTTGACTTTTGGGTCAAACAATAGCTTTAGGGCTTTAACTATTCTGCTTATGTCATACAGTTTTATAATACTGTATGTAGGCCTTTTTAGCTACTGTAACAAAGAGAACAGTGCAAGTCTCATTTTACAGAATACCTTTCAGCATATGCTCATTCTACAGTGCATGCATCATTATTGCATTGAATTATGTTCGGTAGTACTGTGTACAGTACATGTATCATACTTACAGCACTTGAGGTATTATAAACATTAAAATGGCAGAAGGCATATCAATGTTTAATGCTGCTAGAAGAGACTTCATTTTATGATTACATCATGTAAACAATTATTTTTGCAGTCTTATATACAATATATTTGTAATAAAGGGAATGCTATTGCATTTTGTATAGATTTACAAGAGTTTGTATAATATATATATTTGTAGATTTCAGTATAAAGGATTTTACACCAATGAGCAGAACATGAAATCTGCAGTGTAGCCCTTGCAAAAATTGAATCGAAAACATCAGTTCTAAAAATGATTCCTACAGTAGGAGACGAGAGGGATTGAAAACATGGGTGTTAATATCAAGCAAATTCTGTTATAGATCTCTGTAAGATAAGATATTTTTAACAGGATATTTTTTAGACATTTTAAACTTCCGATCTGTAGCTGTTAAATGAATCGGTACATAATTAAAAGCCCAAGCATGTTTTCACAATTCTTATTTGAATAATTTGCCTCAGATCAAAGCAATTATGTCAACTGCATTTAGCTCAGAAAGAAGTAACTTGTTTATTTCATAAAGTAGATGTTAAAAAAGCAATTATGTGTTAGTCAATTGGAGCCATGAAAGTGGAGCAGCTTTGTCTGATTAATACATTACTTACTGTAGGTATGTATATAGGTACTTAGAAACTGTAAATACTCAATAGCCCTAATTAACCTGCATCTTATAAACTCATGGGTAATTAAAAGGTGAAGTGATTTGTAATCATCAAATACAAAGGGGCTAGCAGAAATTATAGAAACAATGTTGAAAAACAGGTAATATCAAATAGTAAAGCATCTACTTTAAAGTACAATTTGTATCTATTGTATAATCATGCACCTCAGAGTCAAAATATCTTTGATAAAGCGCAGAAGGTGTGAAACGCGTTGGAGGGTTCAGTGCCTCTTTTTTATCCTGCTTAATAAACATTACTTGAGTTTTACGTTTTTTCAGCCCTCCTCTTTCTATTCTTTGGTAGTGCACTGCTTGCTTACATTTTTGTTATATTCAAAATATCCAAAACATGCTTTTATTTGGGATTGATTAGTGTGCATGTTTTTGACTAGTTGGTAATCACTTAAATCATATTTGCTAAATACGCCAATATGTACCCTTTATTTTCAAGTTGATGAGGTTATTAAATAAACTGCAATAGTGCATATCAGGGCACTATCACACAGAAACTTAGTGCAATAGTACCCTGAAAGGCACCGTCACCGTTGAATAAATAACCCCCTTAGCAATGTAAGTATATATATATATATATATATATATATATATATATATATAAAAATAATAATTTAAATGCAACAATGCTATTTACAATTTATAATGCTGAAAACCTTATCATGTATATCAGTATTGTGTAATGTGTCAACTAGGTGACATGTTTTGACTTGTACTGCAGAGGTTGGAAGCAGGGTTTTGAGGCATCTTGTGGTGTTTTTATAGGGAGAAATATGCCAGAGCCCTAACCAAAGAAAAATAATTTTTATATACGCTATAATTAATAATTCCGTTTTCAATAAAGAAATGTGGTTTTATTCCAGCCCATGACTAATAATCCTATAAATCACTATGCAGAGTTTCTTGTTGATACCTAAAATGAGTTCCCCCCACAAAAATAGTCCTGGATTACTTGTATTCTACTTTGGACAATACTTTTTAGATGAAAATAATATAAATAATCACATACTTTATCTGTAGTAATTTTGCATATGAGCAGGGCTGGAAAAATCCACTTGTCTTCCTGTCTGGGAAGAGGGGCAGACAAGTCGGATGCAGCCTCCTCTTAATTGGATCACACGGCTTAAAAGCGCGGAACCGCCAGGGCCTAGATACAGTACTTGCACCTCACAATGCCTTGCACTTCAAGAAGACATACTACAATGGGAGACGCAAAGCATTGTGGGGTGCAAGTATCGAGGCGCCGGTGGTTAGTGACAGGCAGGCTGCCTTCACATAGCCTGCAGTTCCCAGACTTTAAGACGTGCGATTCAGAGAAAAAAGAGGCTCTGTGTGGGTATGAAAGTGGGGGGGGGGGGAATCTGTGTGTGTATGGTATGAATGGGAGTGGGTTATGTGGGTTTGAAGTGGTGGGAGGATATGTTTGGGAATGAGGAGGGTGGGGGGGGATGATTTTTTTACCTGGACTGGTAAATGTTAGTGATAATTTTACAATCCTGCAAATAACCATAGTCATTATATTTATGCACATGTAGCTGGAGTGCATGATATGCAGTCAATCTTTCTGCACATTATATGTTATATTGATACAAACATGAAAAATTGAATTGTATTCAATTTTTTATAAAAACTCTTAGGGCAGGTCCATACTGCCACAGATCGCGCAGAGGCGTCTGCGCGGGGCGCATCACATTGCCTAAAGGCATTGATCACGCTATAAACCGCGCGGGCAAGCAGGAGGGTCGCGCGTTGTGCAAGAAGACAGTTGAAACTGATTTCTTGGCGCGACAGGCAGGTCACGTGAGCGGTTCGCCCAATGAGGACGAACCAGCTCCGTGACGCCCCTAGGCACGCCCTACACGGCGCATCCAACATGGACACAAAACGCACCCGCTTCACGCGGGTGACGTCACAGCCTTCGCACACATCCGCGCGGGCAAAGGCTGTATGGCCTAAGCCTTAGGAAGAGCTTCCTTATATTGTGAGTTGAAGGGCTAAGGATCTTTAGGATGGAATTTATTGTCTCATGGGATCTTTTGAAAATAATTGATATCATAATGTGGGCATCTTTACCAAGAGGTGCTCTGCAATAAGACATCTTCTAGCACCGGGCCGTGTGTTGTGGAAGAGCACTGCATAGTTATATGGGCCTTTATGTATAATAAGACTCAACTAAGGAACAGTGATCGACTTGGTTTATGTCTATTTGCTGAATTTATTTTGTGCGTACCTGGTATTTACTTAATTGTTTGTAGATTTATGAACGTAAGAGGACGGATCCCTTACTATTGCAATGTTAAGCTGACAAATGTTTAGAGGATAAATTCTGTATGCACCAAAGCAATGGGGATTTTCGGCTCAAAACGGCCCAAACAGCTGCTTCGGCTGATATAAAAGAAGGCCACTAGAATTGTATATGATAGTGACCTAAATAAACTGGATATTTTGACAGCAAATTTACTAACTGAACAAACCATCTGAAAAACAAAGGCTTTGACAGCATGACAACCTTTTTATTGTCTATTTGGTTAAAGAAGCACTGCTGCTTAGCAGCGAAATGAACTACTGTAATGCCACAAGTTTAGCCTGTGAAATCTAGAAGATAGAGAGGTCTTTTTAAAATATTAACACAACTTCAGCTATTTTAAATTTGTTCTTCTGGGTAGGAAGTACTGTAGGTAGTCACCTACACCTTGTAATATAATTTGCATTAGCTTGAATGTACAGTACAGGACATGTACAGAAAGAGGCAATCCAAGCGGCACTTTAAACAATAAAACCAAACACCCCCCCCCCATTTTTTTTGGTTTTAATATATGCAGCCTTTGATTACCTTTATTGAAAAAGAATTACTTGCTGCCAATCAATTAGTTATCATGTAATCGATCAGCAAGGATCCAGCTTCCCAGGGTTCACTAAATGGCTGCCTTTCCGTTTCAATCAATCCTTCAGTCAGTGTAGCTCAGCAGCTTAAATGACTATGGTTATATTATCTATTGTTACAGTTTGCAGCTCCAACTGCTGGGAATATTGGCAACAAATGATCACAAACAGGAAAGTTTTGCAAAAATCTTGCACTGTTGGGAAGTGTGCTAAAACCTGCTATAGAAATTAAAGGATACTCATTATATCTCATAAAAATGGCATTAAGAGTTGAATGAAAAAAAAATTATTAAGCAGTATCTAATACTACAGAACTGATATATTTAAAAAAAAAACACATGTAGGATATTGCATGGGATGCTCCTTCAAACTTACCAAACTATTGTAGATATGTTCTATAGGCCATAACAAAACTCTAAATGGCATATTTTGTTTTGGAGCTATGGCAATAAGCACTTAATTTGACTGTAACCTCCCTCCCCTCACCCCCACCCCCATAACCTACGACTTTGCAATAGAGGCACCTTGTTTGCAAACATTATTACTTGATTTAGCAAATGCAGTCATTTGGTAGTTCACATATCGTGTGTGTTTGCCGTTTTTAACTATAGCAATGTTGTGCAGAACATGAAGTGATCACCATTTTTGATGGAAATGGCCTACAATTAGATTAATGGTATTAAAAAATAATAATACATGACTTTTGTGTTTTGCGTCATCCAATAGTTATTTGTAATGAATTCCTTTTTATGGTGCAATCCCACATATTGTTTCCAAAAGGGTGTTTTTTAAAAGGCTTTAAGAATCAATTTAGCTTTCGCAAATTAATCCAATTGTGCTAAAAACAAAGATTAGTCTGCTTTTGTTTGATTGGAAATGATTAAAATACAATTTCTTTGAAGCCTTCGGATAGGGGAGTGTATTTGTTTGTCAATTAAATGTTTTCTATACCCTTAGATCACCATACAAGACAGACGATAAGCATAAGGGTTTTGATAGAGGAGGACTCTGGCTGTGAAAATTCTTATTGAGATAAGTGACAAAAGACAAAAGGAAGTAGCCAGAGCAAATCAAACCTCTCCCACGTACATGCTCACTATGCCAACTAACTTTAAAAATGGATTTAAAATCCCAGATTTTACATCCAGGTGTCAGGTTTTGGAAAAGAAATGAACTTCGGTCCTATGAGGTATTGCTTCTTTTAAAGTGTCAATCATGCAGAAAATCTCTTTATTGCTTTTTGAAAGAATTGGAACTGGTTTTCAAGATACTTACCTGGGAAGTTACCGGCATTACTTCTTGGGTTATACAGGGGATTTAAATAACCACCTAATAGAAAGCCACAACGGATGACACTGCAACTTGTTGTTGGCTCGCATAAACCCCCAAAAGATTTGTGGTAACTTCACTTGTAAGTATCATGGAAACTGGTAGGTCCCCGGGACTGAAAATAACAAGGTTCTGCTCCAGAAAACCTGCTGATTCAAATCCTGGTTGGTAAAATTAATGCTTGGAAAAAATAGAGCAGCCAAAATTGCATCTTTAAGGTGTGCACTGCCGTACTGTTTTAGTAGATTTCTGTCACAGGTAAATGTATACATGTAATGATGAAGTCCTTGTATTTGAAAATGTTTTGGAAATTGTACATGCTCAGGGAGTAAACAAATAGTTAGAGATGTTGTTAACCATAATAGTAATATCTTGGTGTTTTTCATGTCAATTCTAAATGCATATAAGATTAATGTTATTTTGAATGATCAACTATCCAGTCTTACTTATTGAATTCTAAACAGTCTGTTAAACTAGTTTTTATGCAGGAGTGGAATTTTTCCATTTGAGAGCTTTGTGTGATGTGTCATCTGGGCTGCTTGAAGTGTGGAATTGAAATTTATTGAAGATTGATTGAAAGATGCTTTCCTAGTTAGTCCAGAAACTTTTTGCTTGGATAACATAGGAACTGACTGAAATTATAGTAATACGTTAAATGCAAAAATTCTTTCTTCAACGTTTTTTCCATGATTGTCAACCGCTTGTATCACATTATTATCTTGGTTGTGCTTTTGTCCATGACTAATGCATATACAGATGCAGCGGCCGTTATTGGAACAAATCACGGCGCCATTTTTGTGTGCTCTGCTGTACTCCAAGTGGCATTAACGCGGCTAATCGCCCCAGGCACACGTGTTTATCGTGGTTGCTTTTTTTTAATTTCATGGATTGTGTGCAATTAAATGCAATGAAATGAATGAATTGTAATGTGTACAATACTGTGCTACTCTGCTACTGTGTCAATTTCAGGTGTTTAAAAAACAGAACACTAAAATGCCATTTTCTGCACTAGCGTTTAAAGGCGGTACGGTTGGAACAAATCGCGCACTATGACATACAGTAGGTATTCCGAGGTATACACCGTGTGAAGTGTTTCAATAACGGTCGCTGCATCTGTAGTAAAATAAAGTCTATTTGCTCCAAGACTCTACGTTACATTTACTGCTTACCACAGTGTATATCATGAAGCAAAGCTGTATTAAAGTAGGTTTGTGCTCCAAGCCAATTTCAGTTATACTTTTTACTGCTTGTTCAATCTTCAAGCATGACTATAGGAAAACATTAATTTCATATGACAATGATATTTACTCAGTAATAAACATGGCAAAATTTCACCAGATGCTCTGCTTTCCCCCCTGGCTCAATTACTAAGAGAATTTTTGAGTGCTTTATATGGTTAAGTAGGACTTATGCAGCCTACAAACCACAATAATACTTGTTTTTGCCTCTTTCATTGTTCACTTATGTAATTATGTTTACTTATGTAAATGTTTCCTATGGCAATACTTGTCTTATCTGAAATAGATGGAGGTGGATAAGTGGAATGGAATTATCCTTCTATTATATGTTACATAGTCAGAAAAGTGTGTGTATATATGTATATGTATATATATATTTATATATATATATCCCTGTGTAATTTTGGGGTTACATGTCTCTCTCCTCCTGTGCAGTAAATCCTGTTAAGAGGGCAGGTTTGCCAGGAGTAATCATGAGGTTTTGTCCTCATCCCCTGTGAGGTGTAACGTGTAGCAAAGGAAGTGACAGCATGCTCTGTGTCCACTGACAGTGACACAGGGGTGGTGCCTACTGGAGCTATATATTACGCACCACTTCCTAAAGTTAGTGTGTCTTACTTTGTGTCTGTTCACTGTGTCAGTTGCAGTGTGACTATCTGACCCCACAAGGATTGTGGCCCTCCCCTAGGGGAGAGGTAGTGTGACTATCTGACCCCACAAGGATTGTGGCCCTCCCCTAGGGGAGAGGTGGGCAGACTATTCCCTTTACTCTATTAAAGAGTAAGGGAAGAGCAAGTACAGCTTCTAGGGCCCTGACTAGGAGTTGTGTCCGGGACTTCCTTGAGGTGGGCAACCGAACATGTGCGGCTAAAGACCAGCCGCTATGAGGGGCAGTCTGCCATGGAAGATATCAATAAAGATTGCCATGATTGAAAGAACCTTCTTGCCTGAGACTGGAATCATTCAGGGAGGAGCTGCACCAAGGGGTTCTCTTCCAGTGACTCCTCCCTGCTGTCGTGGGGACCTGGAAGAGATGGAGGCACTGTACCAAAAGTGAGTAGATCTCAGCACTACCTCACGAGCCAGTCCTGGTGAATTCCCCAATACCATCAAGCGGGAGACTCAGGAGTCCTGTAAGCCAGCAGGTGCACCACACTACATTACATGTGACATGGGACAGTATCCTCACATAGGGGCCAATATGAGATTGGGTGGGGGTACAACCATTAAATTTTTGGAGGTGCTGCTGAGATCATCAGGACAGGCTTTAGCTAGGCTGACTGAGAAAAAGGATATGTATGCTACCAGTAATGTGCTGCGGAATGGAAGGGAGCCTAGGGGTAGTCAGGGGTAGATGGCTACTCGCAAAGCACACCCTAGGGCCTGGAATGGAGTAAGGTAGATCTGGAGACAGGGCTATTGCTGTTCTAGTCACCTTGAGGCAGCTAGTCGTAGGATGCCATGCTCATGGGGTAGTTTGGTTAATGCGGGTCAGGAACTCCTGGGAGAGTCTGCGCTAGGTGTAGCCAACAGTATGTGACGTCCTAAGTACTGCATGGAGAAGCCAGAGTACTCTAGCCAGTAACCAGACTACTAACCACAGAGCACATACTGGAGGATATCGCGTACAGCATACAAAGAGAGAGTAAGCCTAGCCTGAAGTAGTGCATACATCTGAGAGAGACACACTGAGATACATGTAGAGGTGCACTGGCATACTTTATTGCATCGAAATGGCGACTGCCCAGCAGAGGAGTATCATGTGCGATTGCAAAAGGAAAGTAAAGATGGCGGCAAGTGATGATGTCCCGCGCGGTGCGGAGAGTCCAAAATGGTGGTTCGCGCCAGAAAGGGGTGCGCACGTGATGTGTGTACCACGGAGGTACAAAATATAAAAATGACTTTCGACAGTTTGCTGTGGAGTGGCGCGAAAGCTGTAACCGCGCCTATATTGTCCTGCCTAAATTCCCGGGGTGCAACCCTGGAGGATAGCTGTGAGGACATTGCGATTATGTGTGAAAATGCTGAGGGAGTATCTGATTGCCAGGCGGTGATTACTACTCAAGTTACAACTGCTGCTATTATGGATTGCAGAGTGATCCAAAATGGCGGCTCCCGCTTCCCTGGGAGACCACGTGGGCTGTGTGCAGAAAATACTTTTGCTAGAACCTGGCCGGGAGAGGCGCGGAAAAGAGAACCCCACCCTGAGCGGGGAAGTGGCACGAAAGCTGTGGCCGCGCCCTCCTGGACTGTGACAGGCTCAGAGCCGATTCTGGGTCATGACGTGAAGCTGTGGGACCCTCTTCTAATCTCCACCAGAGGGAGGGGTCCTTGCATTTGCCAATGGAAGACATAACTGACTGAGGGAGGAGCTGGATGTGCGGTTCCTGTCCCTCAGTTGCGAAGAGCTGGTGAGCAAGAGAGACTGCAGTGCCGTGTGTCTCCCTTACCCAGCGCAACTACTAATTGTGTCATGGCGGACATCGACATACACCCCTACCAACTGCCAGGAGGCTTCCTGGTAGTCAAGACGGGTGGGAGAGAAACACTGCGATGCCTGTGTATGCAGTGCAGGCTGCCGGGCGGAGAAGCCAGCACCACAGCGAGATTTCCCCAATGTGGCATCCATTACTTGTGGGCCGTGGAGCCGTTCGTGCCTGGGCACGCTACAGAGACGGGAGGAGATACAGCCATGCTGACGGCTGGAGCCTCGCCAAGAGTTAAGAGACAGGAGGTCGATCCCGGAGAATGGGGATCGCTATTGATGACGGTACCTAAAAAGGATGGCGCTGAGGCCTGCAACCGCAGCGAGAACCTGGAACCTCGCTGTTGGTCCCCTGCGGAGGTACCCTTACCATCATCGGCATCTGCATCATCAGACGATGAGAGTGGAAGCCGTACGTCGGTGGTGATGCGCCTACCGGCGGGCCACTACAGCGGTGCTGAAAGTAAAGAAAAGCTACTCACCGGAGGCCTGGAGGAGCTGAGCATCGAGATTCCCCGACAGCAGGCGCTTGTGCGGCCGGAGCAGCGGAAGAGTCCCGCGGCCGTGGCGACTCCCAGCGTGTCGGGAGAAGAAGACCCCATTGCAAGCCAGCGGAGTGGTGAGATACCCTCTTACCTCCCACAGGCTCCGATGGAGGCAGCCGAGGAGAAAGGCCCGATCAAGGCCCAAGTGGAGCTGAGGAGCGACCTTGAGTATCCGGCGCTGGACGTTTAAATGGAGGAGGAAGTTCCAAGATGGCGCGTCTTCCCGCGAGAATGATGACGTCACTTCCGGTAGCCACAGCGGAGCCGACCGGAAGCATCAGTCACCGCCGCTGTTCAGCACCAGTCTGTCCCAGTGTTACGCCGGTGCTGCCCGCAGACCAGACCCGTCCCTTCTACTGAGGTGAGGAACGTATATGGGCATGCACCCGCAGCAAAAGGAGCATGTCCGGAGTGTGGTGTTTTGAGGCGTTGCCAGGCCAGGTGATGTTGCTAGCAATACTTGCCGGTACCGGAGAAGAAGTGCCGTCGTCGTTGCCGTTTTAGCCAAGGTCAGGGATTGGAGAATTCCGGAAGGTTGTTGTCCAAGCAGGGGTTGAGAGCCAGAGATAGACGTCCGCCAAGCCAAGTCGTAACCTGAGAGAATAAGAGAGAGAATGCCAGAGTAGTAATCCTAGTGGAAACTATGTCGAGCAATGAGTGAGTGGGAGGAGAGGCATTATAAAGTGCGGCTGACCAATCAGAGGTGGAGGCAGGCCTGGAGGAGTGCGTGGAGCTATCCTTGATAGGTCCACTTGATTGGCAGGCAGGTGAAGACTCTTATTCTGGCAGGAGGTCCTATTAGTCTGCAGGGGGCGTGGTTTCACTGCTAGAGCAGTGAATAAATTATCTTCACCCGGCAACGCGCGCGGCCGGGACACATGGCAGCCGCATGGGAGAGGGAAGAGCCAGCAGGAACGCGAGACCGCCGGGGACGGCGGGGAACCCCCAGAGCAGCAGGAGGTAAGTGGCGCCAACGAGGGGCACGCACCTCAGCAGCGGGGGTTAGAGAAGGTGAGGAGGGGCCAGGGCGTGGGCGCCGCGATCCCAGACTCCTCACAGTACCCCCCCCCCCCCCTCAGGATCGGCCTCAGGACGATCCTTCCATGGTTTTGATGGAAACTTCTTTTTCGGAAGCGTTTGAGGAGTCCGGGGGCATGAATGTCTTTAAGGGGTACCCACAACCTCTCTTCGGGTCCAAAACCCTTCCAATGGACCAAGAAGTGGACCTTACCTCTCGAAAGATGGGAATCTAGTAATCAAGCCTGGATCTCGTACTCTTCGTTACCCTGTACTATCACAGGGTCTGGTTTAGAAGTGTGGTCCGGAAAGAGGTTTGAGAAGCGAGGTGTGAAAGACATTCGGGATTCTCATGCTTTGAGGTAGTTGGAGACGGAAGGAAACCGGATTTACCTGCTCCATGATGGAAAAGGGACCCAGAAACCTAGGTGCCAATTTGGGGGAAGGAGTCTTGAGATGGATGTTCTTAAAGGATAGCCAAACCTTATCCCCGGGTTTGTAGTTGGGTGCAGGACGGCGGTGACGATCCGCCTGGGTTTTAGATGTCAAGGAGGCTTTTTGTAGTGCAGATTGAATTCTGGACCAAGAGTCCTGTAGGAGGGCGATATGCTCGTCCACGGCTGGTACTCCAGAGGAGTTTTTAGAAATAAGTAGGCGAGCCGGATGGAATCCATAGTTGATAAAGAAGGGAGTCTCACGGGTAGACTCATTCCTGGAGGAATTAAAGGCATACTCAGCCCAGATAAGTAATTCTGCCCAGTCATCCTGAGAGTTAGAAACGAAGCACCTTAAGTATTTCTTGAGGGATTGATTAACCCTCTCGGTCTGTCCGTTAGATTGAGGATGATATCCAGAAGAAAAGGAAGATGAGATGCCCAGTCTCTTGGTGAAATTCCTCCAGAATTTGGAGACGAATTGAGAGCCCCGATCAGACACGATGGACGTGGGAATCCCATGGATACGGAAAATCTCTTTGGAGAAAATATCAGCTTGGGCGGGTGAGGAGGGTAATCCTTTAAGAGGGACAAAGTGTGCCATCTTGGAAAACCGGTCCACTACTACAAGAATGGTGTTCATGCCATTCGACCTAGGCAACTCTACAATAAAATCCATTGATATGTGTGACCAAGGACGCTCCGGAATAGGTAAAGGTAAGAGAAGACCCTGAGGTTTCTGACGAGGAATCTTGTTACGTGCACATACCGGACAGGACCGTGTAAATTCAAGAATGGTTTTGGCCATATTGGGCCACCAGAAAGTGCGACGGATGAGATCCAACGTTTTCTTGAATCCTGGATGCCCTGCCGAACGGGCAGCATGTCCCCAGTCCAGTATCTCAGGAACAAATTTGGGCTCTACGGACAAAGTGTCTTTCGGAACCTCAAGACCGGTTGGAAGATGTTTTTGTGATTTGATGATCCTCTCGAGATTCTTGAATGTCGCAGCCGGTATGATCCTTTGTTTAGGAAGGATGGACTCGGTGGTCTTTTCTGGTCTCTCTTCAGAAAAGTATTGCCTGGAGAGGGCATCTGCCTTGATGTTTTTTGTGCCGGGAATATATGAGAGAACAAAATTAAATCTGGAGAAAAATAACGACCAGCGGGCTTGGCGAGGACCTAAATGGCGCGCATTCTCAATGTACAACAGGTTTTTATGGTCCGTGAGAATCGTGAATGGCTCTTTTGACCCCTCCAGAAGGTGCCTCCATTCTTGAAGAGCCAGCTTGACAGCCAAAAGTTCCCTATTGCCCACGTCATAATTTCTCTCCGCTGGCGAAATTTTTTTAGAGAAAAACCCGCAAGGTTTGTCCTGGGGAGAAAATTTCTGAGACAGAACCGCACCAGCCCCACAGTCAGAAGCATCAACCTCTAGGGTGAATGGAAAGTTAATGTTCGGATGTCGAAGGATGGGAGCAGAGACAAAGGCTTGTTTCAGCGTTTTGAAAGCCGTGGCTGCCTCGGGTGACCAAGCTGAAGGATCTGCACCCTTTTGGGTCAGTGCCGTGATAGGAGCGATGATGGTGGAAAAATTCCGAATAAACTTCCGTTAATAGTTGGAAAAACCTAAATATCGCTGAATAGATTTGAGGGAATTGGGTTGCGGCCAATCCACGACGGCTTTCAGTTTCTCTGGGTCCATGGCCAAGCCTCTGTTGGAGATAATGTACCCAAGAAAGGAAGTGGTAGACTGGTGAAAAAGGCATTTCTCCATTTTAGCAAACAACCGGTTCTCTCGGAGGCGTGAAAGCACAAACTTCGTGTGGATGATATGGTCCTGTAAGTTTTGGGAAAAAATAAGGATGTCATCCAGGTAGACAATCACAAAGCGATAAAGAACATCCCGAAAGATGTCATTGATAAAGTCCTGAAAAACTGCTGGTGCATTGCACAAACCAAAGGGCATCACTAGGTATTCGTAGTGCTCACTACGGGTGTTGAAGGCAGTCTTCCATTCATCGCCCTCTCGGATACGGATGAGGTTGTATGCCCCACGGAGGTCAAGTTTGGTAAAGAGGTTGGCCCCCTGAAGTCTGTCGAAGAGCTCGGCGATGAGTGGGAGTGGATAACGATTCTTCACAGTAATATGGTTCAGGCCCCGGTAATCAATACACGGCCTGAGAGTACCATCCTTCTTCTTGACGAAGAAGAATCCGGCCCTCGCGGGAGAGTTGGAATGACGCATAAAGCCCCGCTTTAGATTCTCACGAATATATTCATCCATGGCTTCCGTCTCGGGCAACGAGAGAGGATAAGATTTGGACTTTGGCAAGGTGTATCCAGGTACCAGGTCAATCGGGCAGTCGTAGGAACGATGAGGAGGTAAGAGCTCAGATTGCGTCTTGCTAAAAACGTCCAAAAATTCTGCGTAATGGGAAGGTAACTCCCTCTGAAGATTGGATGTGTTAGCTAGCAGATGGGACGGACGTTCCGTAGACAAAGAAGATTCCTCTGACCCTGACCTCCCGTCAATAGGATTAGGGGATACACAATCGATGCGCGGATTGTGCTTCTGCAACCAGGGCAGGCCAAGCGTGACCGGTGTACCCGGGGCATGAATCATATCTAAGGCCAAGGTCTCTTTGTGAGAGTGAGAAGAAATGGTGATAGGTCCTGTCTCCAAGGAGATATATGTCGGAGTGAGTGGCCGATTATCAATCCCGACCAAGGCAACGGGGGACTGATTTTGTTCAGAAAAGGTCTGATCCATGAAGTTCCCTCCTGCGCCGGAGTCGATAAATGCTGCTGTGGAGGTACGGATGGTAGGACCAGAATGGGAAACAGGAATGGTCAATTTCTTAGGGAGTTCCCTTCTGGATAGGGGACCAGGAGTTTTAGCACCCAGGAAGCGCCCCTTCGTACTCACTGGGTTTGGTCGTTTCCCGGAGATGGTAGATTGTCACGGGTACGCTGCTGAGAAGATCCGCAATGATGGCACGACTCTCCGGTTGAGTGAAATTGTCGTAAGGGTGCCCGAGGTTGCTGGACTCTGAGTTGCATCGGTTCTGGGGCTTCCAGCGCAGGCAGCAGGGAGAAGACGGGTCTCGAGGTAGTAGAGAACCTGGAGAAGGGAGCACGGAAAGGCGTAGACCGGGGTTGCTGACGCTGAGCGCAGCGTACCTGAAGACGCTGGTCCATACAAATGGCCAGGGTGATGAGGTCCTCCAGCAGTCCTGGCCTGGGTTGAGAAGCAAGTTCATCCTTCAGGGATTCCGAAAGGCCGTTCCAGAAGACGGCGACTAAGGCCTCCTGACCCCAACGAGTCTCAGCTGCTATGGTCCTGAATTCCAAGGCGTATTGGGACACAGGCCGACGTCCCTGTGTAAGCTGCAGCAGGGAATTAGAAGCAGTCTCTTGTCATGCGGGGGTATCGAAGACCTGTCGAAAGTCTCGTCTGAAGGCTGCGTAATCTCAGGTAATATCAGGGCGCAGTTCCCAGATCGGGGAGGCCCATGCCAATGCATTACCTGTGAGCAGACTGTATACATAAGCTACCTTTTTCCAACCAGTAGAATACAGCTGCGGAGCCATCTTGAACTGGATTTCACACTGGTTGAGAAAGCCACTACAAGCGTGGGGGTCCCCTGCGTAGGGCTTCGGAGCTGGAATCTTCGGAGCTGGGGATAAAGTGGATGTTGAATCGGACTGCGCCAGCGGTGCAGCCGCAGGTGGTGCCTGTAGAGAAAGGTCCTGTACCTGTTGGGAGAGGAGAACCACTTGATCGTTAAGGCCTGAATCTGTTGGTACATGGCCGTCATCATAGAGTCCACATCAGTCTGGTCTGCGTCTTGTGGGCTCGACATAATGTTACGCCGGTGCTGCCCGCAGACCAGACCCGTCCCTTTTACTGAGGTGAGGAACGTATATGGGCACGCACCCACAGCAAAAGGAGCGTGTCCGGAGTGTGGTGTTTTTAGGCGTTGCCAGGCCAGGTGATGTTGCTAGCAATACTTGCCGGTACCGGAGAAGAAGTGCCGTCGTCGTTGCCATTTTAGCCAAGGTCAGGGATTGGAGATTTCCGGAAGGTCGTTGTCCAAGCAGGGGTCGAGAGCCAGAGATAGACGTCCGCCAAGCCAAGTCGTAACCTGAGAGAATAAGAGAGAGAATGCCAGAGTAGTAATCCTAGTGGAAACTATGTCGAGCAATGAGTGAGTGGGAGGAGAGGCATTACAAAGTGCGGCTGACCAATCAGAGGTGGAGGCAGGCCTGGAGGAGTGCGTGGAGCTATCCTGGATAGGTCCACTTGATTGGCAGGCAGGTGAAGACTCTTATTCTGGCAGGAGGTCCTATTAGTCTGCAGGGGGCGTGGTTTCACTGCTAGAGCAGTGAATAAATTATCTTCACCCGGCGCGCGCTGTACACGCGCGGCCGGGACATATGGCAGCCGCATGGGAGAGGGAAGAGCCAGCAGGAATTCGAGACCGCCGGGGACGGCGGGGAACCCCCAGAGCAGCAGGAGGTAAGTGGCACCAACGAGGGGCACGCACCTCGGCAGTGGGGGTTAGAGAAGGTGAGGAGGAGCCAGGGCGCGGGCGCCGCGATCCCAGACTCCTCACACCCAGGAGGACATGGACAGATACCGGCAAGCAGTAAAGAGTCGGGGCAGTAAGAAGACGGGTGAGCCTGACCTGCCCAATGTTGCCACGGGTCGCGGCATAGCCAAGCTGCTGATCATGATCCCACAACGTAAGGACACTTCCCCTTTCCCTTTGCCCAAGGCCACTGCCCCAATCCCTGCCCCTGTCACGTCTTCCTCGGGGTTACGATCGAGTCAAGGGTGGTCTGGGGAGTCACGGGACACGTCGGTGGAACGGCCTGGGTCGGCCATGGACTGGGGTGAATGTTTTATGTCCGATGAGGGGTCGGGGAGGGAAGTGATACCTGCTATGACATCCCCGAAAATGAATCCCACTATTTATACACATATTGTCGCGGGTAACCATGTCTTTGATTAGTTCAGAGGCTGTCACATGTGGCGACAGCCCCTGAAAAATCAAATTTGACCGGCTTCAGAAATTCGCGCCGCTCTCGTACTATAAGCGCATGCGACGGCAGCAATACATTTGTTTTGCCACGACGTCGCATCGCCGGCACTATGATGGCAGCCTAAGGCCGCGCTTATAGTGCCGGCAACGCTGACGTCATGCTGTGGTCACTGGAAAAATCAAATTGAAGTGACTTCCAGCAATTGCGACCAAGCCGTCGCGCCGTCCTGTCGCTCCTACTATAAGCGCCTTGTGTACATAAAACAACCATGGCTTCTCAATTGTCTTTTTTTTTTAGCATAGGTTGAACTTGATGGACGTATGTCTTTTTTCAACCTCATCTACTATGTAACTATGCAATTGTAAATGTTGCCCAACTTATTTTTCTCAGATACCACTCCTCTGTCTACCTTCTATGCAAGTCCATTCACTGACTATCAATATCATCCAGGGTCAAATTTAAGATTCTGGTCCTCGCATACAATGCTCTCCAAAATGCAGCCCCATCAAATACTACCCACACACATTTTCTTCACCAACCATGATCTCCTCCTCTCCTAATAGCCTCCTCACACTTCTGCCTCCAAGGATTCTCCCATGCTGCGCCACACCTATGGAATTTCCTTCCCACAACATCAGACTTACCCCCTCTTCACAATGTTTCTTCGAAGAAGTTTAGGCTGCGATTATAATCCCGGCTACGGCAATGAGACCGCGTAACGTCATCCATCGCCGTTGTCATAGAGATTTCTGCCTATAGTGCAGGAGACAAGAGACGGCGACCAGTGGGCATGGCGGGGCCGTGGCCGTGAGCGGTTTGCCCTCATTGGCTGAACCGCTCACGTGCCCTGACATCACGCGGTAGTCGCAGAAAAAATAAATGTCAATTGTCTTCAGCGATTTTTGTCGCTGTGTCGCGCATCGTGGTCACGCCCACTACAGGCGCATGCAACTGATTAAATCAACTTGATGCGACGTGCCGTGACCAGAACTATAACTGTGGCCTTATGCATTATCCACCATTTTCTACTTTCTGCCTTTATCATAATACTGATCATCTGCTATAAAACTGTATGAGCATCCCAGCTGTTTGTTTCATGGCAAGCAGCTTTTTTAAACCTACCTTCTACACCACCTGCACGTTTTGTTTTCAATCTCTTTTCCAAGTTCCTTGGAGAAGCTCCGTCCTTACCTATTCTATCAGTTTGTGTGAATATTTTAGTGTTTTTGTGTATTGTATTTTTATCCCATTATACTGCAGAACATTTAAAAATAACTGCTAATGATATTAACACTTTGTAAATTTAGGACTACAAAGAGCAAGTATATTACAGAAAGATTAGTGCACAGCAAATAAGTAATGCCTGCAGAATGTATTGAAGGGAAATTACAAAATCACATGGAACATGGAGGAACCTCAAATTACTCCAGTGCGTTTTTCAATTGAATTGTGCTTTGTCATCGAGTGGAAGAGCAATTCCATTTTAAAACCAATATGAAGGGAAACTAGCTGAGTCAGTGTGCACATGTATAAGAAATGGTGTTGCTACTTTAAATATATGGTTAAGGCAAATTCCTCGCAATTACAGAGAAGATGGCTTCACAATATGTTAAATAGGGCCTGGAAAAATGTAACGAAATGGTAATTGCCATAAAAAAAGGCAGTATTTACTGGTTATCACGTACTTCCTAAATTATATCTACTGGGCTTGAGGCATGTGTTGTTAATTTCTTTGCCAAATCCTACTATCTAATATTTGGATTGTAAGCTATTTGAGGTAGCGACTCCTTTCCCTAATGTCTATTTGATGTATGATGCACTTATTTCTATTATGTCTCCTATTATTATGGCACGTGTATTAATGTTGGAAAGTGCTATGTACATGGATGGCGCTATACAAATAAAGATACAGTATACATAAATACTGTACATTCATATTAGACACACAGATTTACATGGTACGTAGAATTTACAGGCCCCTCCCCATTCCTTCTTACATGGTAATTTTTTATTTGCCCTTTTTCAGAAATACTTATCGCTGAGTCTTGGTGATATGCCACTGGGTCTCCAATTTATAGTGGTAATCCCCCTTCAATATATATATATTTTTTTTTATGTAGTTTTATAGATCGGGAAGATTTAACATGCATTTTTTTGTAAGATTAGTATAATTCCTTGTGACACGCACATTGTTTATGATCTTAATTCATATTTTTGCCCTTTGTGACCTTAGGGAAATCACTTTATCTAGGTTAACCCACCTGTATTTCTAAAAAAAAAATAATATAATTGCTCCTTTCTCTTCATTAACCGGTGCCAGAAATGTGTCAGGATTCTACCCCAGAGGGTACTGTGTAAATGGTTCTGCAGTATAATTGCAAAATGCTTTGGGAACGAAAGACATTATACAAATAACTTATAAAATATTATTCAGTATTAAAGGGCCAAAATACTCTGGATGCAAAACTCCAAGCTTCTTTACAAGTCTGTCACATTACAAAATTGTTTTCTCCCAGATGCTGTGTAATATATTCTGTTTCTCATATGGTCTCTTTGTTCCTCTCTTTTTTTCCTCTCTTTGTTGCTTTTCTGCTTCATATTCTGGAAAGTGTAGAGTCTGATGTTGTTATTTCCAATTCACTACTTGCCAGTGCTACTCGGTGCAAAGGAAAAAGAATAGGTTTATTGTTGTGTTTGGATGCTAGGGTTGTGCAAAATGATAACAATTACGCTTTGCAGAAATCAGTTGGTTTTACAGCTTGTATATGTGGGAACAGGTGTGCTTCCCATCATAGAAATGTATGCTTCCAAGCTATGAAAATGGAAATACACAAGTTTTGTTAACCATGTTGTTCAACATGTAATCATACACTAGTAGTAATGGTGATTTAGTGGCAATACTGTATGTATGTATATCTTTATTTACATAGCGCCATCCTTGAATGTAGCACTTCATAGCAGTAATAAACGTGACATAATAATATAACACATAGTGGGAATAAGTGCTTCAGACATAAAAGTAACATTAGGAAAAGAGTCCCTGCCCCGAAGAACTAACAATCCAATGAAATATCCGTCTTTGTCCTTGTGTAAGCTCCTGAAAAATATATGTACAGTAGCACTGTTTCCCCCACCCTCTGGGAGATTTACTCTATTGCTACCTGTGTTTGGTGCGGATACTTGCTAGGACCAGAAGAGCTGAGTTGGATCTGCGATGATATGGAGATCAGGACAGGCTTTTGATGTCATCTGTAGTTCTTTGGTGTTCAGCGCCACTAGCTTCAGGGGGCTCTGGTAGTACCAGAGATAATACTCTCTGAAGCACATCTTCCATACACCACATGCACTGACTCAATCCAGACTGGTGTATAATTAACAAAATGGCTTTATTCTTAGCAGTCACTGCATGATGGTATTACAGCGGTGCAAGGGTTCATTGGGTTCCCACCTCTGGATGGTGCTTGACCCTGATAGTATGGGGTCATCTTCCTAGGTCCGATGTTCCCCTCAGCCACAAGGCTGACCACTCTCCCAGGATAATTTTCCTACTGGGAGCCCAAATATAGAACATAATTTGAATAGAAAAAGAAAATGGGGGATCACACTACCGGCGAGCGTCTCCTTCCGGCACTACTCCCCCGCGGCACAGTACCTTCGTGCCATTTGTAGAACCATCCTGTTTTACACTCTCAAAAGGTCAGGAAGCTGCCAGGTAACCACTCTCCCAGGATACATTTCCCACGTGTAGCCACCAATATAGGACATGACTTAAATTCGCAGTGAAGGGTAACCACACTCCCTGGTATCTTGCCATTGGGGTATGCCCCAACAGTGGTGAAAAGGAAAGGGTTCATGGATCTTTGTCTCTCCATGGCAATGGCCTTAGGGAAAGTCTCCCCCCTCCCCTGCACAGTTTGTGTGCTAGGTGCCCTGAGGCTCCCCACAGTGGATGGTGAGGCTTACCCCTGGCCCTGTCTTCATCCGCCTTCTAGAATATGGGTGCCCAAGGGTCCCTGGAAACATCCCATCAGGGGCCCTGGCCCCTTTATGCACCAAATCCCTTGCACTGCAGTGTTGCTGGTGCTGTTTTAAAGTTCCTTTTTACTGGCTGCATTGTTGCAGTCCTGAAAGCCTATCCTGCTCTCAGCAGCGCCTCCATTTGTAGCACTTTCCCCCCTCCCCCAAGTGGAAGATACACAGCTTCTGCTACCTATCGTGTGGTGCAAATACCTGTTAGGATCAGGAAATCTGAGCTGATCTGCGGTATAGTGGAGATCAGGACAGGCTTTTGATGTCATCAATAGTTCTTTCCTTTAGTGTGCAGCGCCTCCAGCATCAGGAGGCTCTGGTAGTACCAGAGACAGTCCTCCCTGAAGCACATCTTCCATACACCGCATGTACTGACTCTATCCAGGCTGGTGTATAATTAACAAAAAGCTTTATTTAGCAGTCGAGGCATGATTGTATTACAGCGGTGCAAGGGTTCAGAGGGTTCCAACCTCTGGATGTTGCTTGACCCTGATAGTATGGGGTCATCTTCCCAGGTCAGATGTTCCCTCAGCCACAAGGCTGAGAATGAGCATGCTCATCCCGCCATGGGAGAGACTCACAGCTCTCTGCTTCCTCTCTCCTCCAGAGCAGGAACAGGACTCCAGTAAATTTGCATTCCCTCCTAATAGGAACAAGAAGGGGCGGGCTCATGGTCTATACCTATACCAGATAGTCTTACACAGGCCATGAGTCACCACCTTACTTCTGTCACTCATTAGAGGGGCATGAAGGGGGTCAACAAGCCCACAGATTAACCCCTTACAGCCTGCAACTAGCAGGACTTACATAAAAGGGTGGGGAAAGATAGGCAGAAAAGACATACCCTGTTACATATACATGCAAATGCATTCATATGTTCTCTGTCTGCGCTGCTTTGTATAATACAGAGTATGTCACTTTTTTCAACTATAATTGAAATTATGGCTGGTCTTTAGCCACTAGAAGCTTCACAATGTAGAATCAGTCACCAGGGTCAAACTGCTAAGTCTAACCTTTTCAGCGGTTCCTTTGTTTTTGTGCTTCCTTATCCCAGGTTTACTTATACAAGTTGTGTAATGCAGCAGACCAGTTCTAGGGGGCCATGTAAAACTTAATAGCCAAGATTTACACATTCCGGTAAGCACATTGGCACCCATAATCCTTTTCTTTGGTTTATAGGGGCAGTCCCGCAGCACAGGCAAAACACATAAACAATGTATCAATGTTAATGGCTGCCTAAGAAATATTAAATTAAAATAAGAATGTTATCTATACTTTTAAAAAAAATTATGTTGCTTTATTTTATGTTTACCTGTTTAGCCAATGGTGGCTTTATAATTACTATACAAACAATGGATAAAACAAAGACAAGGACTGACAAAGAGTCAGTTGACAAATCAACAGAATGGTAAAACCCATGCAAAAGTTAATTTAATTACAAAAAAAACTTGCACTTGTTTTTGTTTATTTAAAGGTAGCAATCAGCTACATTTTACCTATTAAAAATAGCACTGTCCTTAGGAGGGATTGCCCTTTTAACCACTGTATGATGTGAGAGTGAGGGGAATTAAGCAACTTTGCGAAATCTGTGGAAGACATGATGATGTACAAGTGGGTTCTTTATGTTTACTATGAAGATAATTTAGAATTAAGGTAGACACCTAATACAGAAATTAGTTTGCCATGTTGCCGGGGGAGGGGAGGAGGAGAGAGATTAACCCAGAGTGAAGGTGTTGCAGGGACAATGAAACCACACGTGGGTTTCTGAATTGGCTGTTTTATTTAGCCTAAAAAATATGGCATATAAAATACAGCTTCTTTTCAGCAAACATAAAAACATAGAATAATAAGTCCCGAGCAGGGCTTTTCCCTTTTCCCAACAAGGGCTTCTCAAATTCCAGAGTCTTTGTATAGCAAACATGAATTGTATAGGAAAGACAGACTTTACAGCAAACAATTTTCCTCCAGAGTTGCAGTGTGTCTCAGTGTGTCTCACTGGTTCACACAACCAGGCATGTGTGAGCAGCCTGGAGTTTCAAAGCCCCTTAACAAGGCAGCTGGGACCTGACCAATTAACCAGAATTTTTCCCAGCTGAATTTTAACCCACTCACTGCTGCATTGCAGACCTAAACATAGGTCTGTCAGGCATAGGGCTGGTGTCTGATATTCACCCTGTTACAGAAGGGAAAAGAGGAGAGAGAGAGAGAGAGGGTGAGAGAGAGACATTAGTACAGAGAGAGGGGGATAGAGATCAACACAGAGAGAGGGGGGAGAGATCAGTAGAAAGAGGAAGAGATGTTCTTAGAGCAGCTATATGAGCAATAGGAGGAGTGATAGGTAAGGGTTATATGGATAAATAGGAAGCATTATAGGGCAATAGAAGGAGTTATAGGGAGAGGTTATATGGCAATAGATTATGAGTGGCCCTTTTAGCGGCTGAAGGGTCACACCTGCGGCCTTCATATATATCATGTTGCACACCACCACCATATTACAATGTCCAGCGCTGAAAAACACCTTGCAGCCAATTTACTTGAATGGGCTGTTGGGTGTCTTCCAGTGCTACATGGGGTCTTATGGCACTATTTATTAAATATGGCTGAATATATTTAAAGTAAAATTGACAGTACTATACAATATAATTTCCATTAAAACCCATTCATATCCTTTTACTTCATACTATCTACATTAGCTTTCCAATCTTATTTTAGCACACAGAGTTTATGTTACATTAGAAAATAGATTTAACAGTTTCAGGCTGGTTAATCCTACAATATAGTGCAAGTAAATAACTAAAACTAAAAGTAGGATCTTCATTGATTAGTTTTAATAGTAGCCTGGTTTACTAAAAAAAACAATAGTCAAGCATTCTAGGAATATAGGTTTTATTAAAAGACACAATTGTTAAAAGATAATGGGTGGGATACATGTCTAATAATCATAGTGCAGATAACTGAAATTGTTATATTGCCTATGCGTAGGATTTCTAATACCATATTCTTTCCATTACATATTATGTGAAAATGGATTACTGAATGACTGTATGTAAGGATGATGAGGTATAGATCAACTTGTTGGGTACCACACACATAATTAAGAAGGATGTGGCATATTTGGGGCAAAAAACATGCCTAAGCATTGTTTTAAGGGTTATTTGTGCATACCTGAGGAAACGTTTAGGTCAATACAAAAATGGATTAGTTATTTGTTTATTTTAACCGGGGATGGCCACAACTGAAAACTCTCTCCACTTCCCCCTTAAACATACAATAAGGACAGAGTCACAATCTGAAATAAACAAGCTCTTATTTATAACACGTTTACAAGGTGTGTTGCCTGCCAGACTGCACCTACACGCCCTGATCCCAATAGCAACTCTGCATCGTGAAACCCCTGACCGCTATGCATTCCCTTGCATAGAACCTTCTCTTAGATTGCATATGACCACACCAAAGACCTTTAAATGAACCAGTCTGGCAGGCTCCCCCAGCCGCCATGCTGTGACTTGAAAAAGTAACAAACTCAACATCCATTAATCTAAACCACTACAGGGACATTAGGGTATAGGGTAGGAGCAGGGCCTGTGTTCTCCAACACTCTTTCATTGCTGCATTCCAAGCAGCACATTATAGAGAATAGAATGGAGAGTGTCTCTCTCCTACACACACATTTATGATGCCCCTGCATGACGGTGGTAGCTACTGTATTTGACTGGGGAGGGCTATAACCTCTCCCCCTACTCTGCGAAGACCCACAGAGGCACAATCTGGAATCCACAAGGCCACAGATTTTATTCAAGACAAAGCCTGCTAGGCTGCCTTGTCAAACATCCCAAACCTGACAGCAACTCTGTGGCTTGTGCCCTACATCTGTGCATTGCCTTGCACAACTCAGTTAAACACACATCCAGGGAGAACATGGAGAATGCTACATATGTCTCAACTAGGACTGTTCAACCTTAAACCAATACCGGATAAAAATACACAGCTTGCATTTAGATATGAAGAATCCTACATCTTTAACCTGTCTTCAGACTTCTGTTAAGATGGAACCAGTTCCTTGACCTCTACAGTATATGTTACTTTTAAAAGAAAGCATCTGAGGTGGTAATGGGTCCTACTTCAACTTTTACCATCTGCTTTACCAAAACTAATTTGAAGCAAAAACACACAGAGATGTCCACTGCATGTGAATAGATAAAGTAATTCTTCCAAAAGTATTTTGTTAAATCTTACCCAGAATAGTTCAGTCTCAAGGGATCTCAATCATGATGCAGCCGTGAGTTGGACTCTACCACAATAAAAAAACGCTCTCATTATAATAGCGAGATGGGTTAACTGTGGACTTTAGAATTCCCACCTCAGCAGGTCCTAATATTGATTTCAAAATGAAATTGTAGGTGGTATGTACAAAAACTGGTATTATTAGGGCAAAACTAAAAAAAGAAGTGTTAGTGAGCCGAATGGTCGGACCTTTTTCTTGCCCACAAATTGTTGGTCTATGCATATCCCATTTAAGCATAGTTCCTAAAAAACAACCCAGGGCTTTCTGATTAATACAGCACTTGTCATTAGTAGATGGAGCATCAGTCAATGATTGTATCCCGTATCAACTGTGTTCAGCGAGTTATGTTTCTTTTAAAGGTTCTGCAACGGCAATGTGGTCCAGGTACCTTTAAAGTGAAAAAAAAATTGAGTCTGCTTTTAAGCATTTACACCCAGAGTCCTTCTATTGCTGGGATATTGTTTTGGAAATGAATACTACTTTGATGTGTCTCTGCACAGGGCTACACCCTATCCTTTCCACCCCTTTCATCGCTACTCATCTCTCTCGCCTTAAACCTTTTTCCCTCACTGCCCATTGCCATGGAACTCCCTCAAACTCAGTATACGCCAAGCAACTGCCTTTCGCAGACGATCCTTAAAACGCACCTCTAAAGTGACGTGCTGTAAAAGCCTAGGCTCATGGCTACTGTCACACACCCAATGTCACTCCTACCAATAACTGCCATACTATACCTATTTCCTCGCATGCTGTCTCTTTAAATTTCCTATCATACCACTTAGATTGTTAGCTCTAAGCAGAAAGGATTTCCTTTCCTATTGTCTTATCTTATTCGTTGTACTTACTGTACTATAATTCCCTATACAGCTGTGGGCGCTATATAAATGAAGATACACAGTCATACATCTGTCTTCCCAAAGTGTCCGCACCTCCAGGGAAATTAAATCAGACTACATATGTATGTTACAGTGTATAGGGCCAACCCGGCCTTCCCCTTCCACAAGCAAAGTGTTCTAATCTTTACATTCTTTGACCACTGTCAGGAGAAAGAGACCTAAGGGTTTAGGAAACTATTCATATACATATATTCTGCTTTTCAGGTTAAACTTTAAAAGGCAAACCAGTTAAACCTGAAAAATGAATTTTACTTTAAGCATGATTACATTTGTTTAGAAGAGACAATTATCATAGTACATTGTGTACACTTTTTTTGTATGAATAGAGGAACTGTTCCAATAAAGCAGCAGGCTAACTACTTAGGCATATCCTAAAAAGGGAGCAGCTGCAGTATAGTAATACACTTGACTGTCTTTTAACAATTGTTTAATGGCTTTCACAGTTCTGCATATACTGTACATTATGTAACCTTTGGTATGTTTTTGGTAGATCTGCTTTAATAAAAAGAATGTAATGTTTAGGTGTCTGGAATAGGCTAGGCTAGTGTTGGGAGGCGGTGGGGCTAAATGGGTACTCCCAGGATGAGATTCATGTTTGTGATTTGGGTTGCGTTTCGCTAATAAGTTAGTAGCACACCCCACAAAGTAGTAATTGAATGCATTTGCAATGTCAGTGGGGTTTGTCAGACTAATATCCCCCTTAGAGATATTACTTGGGTGTTGATGGTTAGAAGGCTGGAATATGTTGTTGATAACCTTCCAGAAGTTAGCTGGGTTTGATGTATTCTGGAGGAGATTGTCAGAGTAATATTGTGCTTTTGCATGCCTTGTTTGCCTTGTACAAATTTCCGCAGGCATCTGTAGTGATTGAGATCCTTGGTAGTGCCAGTTATTTTGTAGCTTTTCCACAAGGCATCCCTGAACTGGTAGAGTGCTATAAGGTCAGTTGTAACCCATGGAAGGTGGGCCCCCCGTACCCTTATTCTGCGCAGTGGAGCATTGGTATCAGAGAGTTTTAAGAACTCAGATTGGAAATAGTCGAGCACAGAATCGGGGTCGGAATTAAATCGATTATATGCCAAGGTCAGTTGGTAAGGTCAGCCAGAAACTGTTGTGGGTTAAAGTTTCTAAATGTTCTAGTGAGTAGAACTTTAGGGCTTGATTAGGGTGGTTTAATTTTCCTTATACAGTACACTATTGCATGGTCACTGAAAATGTCAGGAAGGATGCAAGAGGATTGGATTCTGCTGGGATTTGAGGAGAGAATCCAGTCTAGCAAGGAATGGTTGTGCGATTTCAGGTTTGTCCGTGTGGGTTAACAAGAAGCAGCAAACAGAAAATCTTGCACTGTATTATTAGCCAGGGTAAATGCATTTGGGAATTTTGCAGCTTCCTTGCTATTTATAATGTCCCAGACTTAGGCTGAGTCCCCGCTGGCGCTGAGCGCGCTCATGCTTTGAGAGCACTCCAAGCATGAGCGCCGGGTGTCCTTGCATTTACGCACGCACACGCGGGGGGGGGACGGCATGAGCGCCGGGTGTCCTTGCATTTACGTGCGCACGCACGGGGGAGACGGGGTGGAGCATTGCGGGCAAGCTGAGCGCGCTAAAAAGTAAGATTTTTTTGTTTATCTAAGCGCCGAGCGTGTGTGCCCGCGCACGAGCGCTCGTGCACCGTGTGAGCGGGGACTTACATATATCTATATATAGATGCCCCAGAAGACGTCTAATCAGACAAAACTAGTAGGGTGAGGATCTCTTAGTAGATCTCCCTATTTTCTGTTGTATTTAGTACTTTTAACTGTCTTTCTATTTGCTGCAAAGCCTTATTCAAAGGCAATTGGAACTGTTATATCAATCTCAGAATTAAGCCCTGTGGCTAATCTCACAGAGTGAACGGAGCCAGCGGTATCCCCGTTTAGGGGAGTGACGTCACCATCGGAGGACCCGCGCAAATGCTGATTACAGCTGAGCAGTGACGCTTCCGCGTCCGAGCACACAGACGGAGTGAGCGGTTCCTGAGATTATCAGCTCCTTTGATGCAGCGATCTGCAAGCATTTTACTGATGTGCCTGTTATTTCTGCTACATTGTAAGTAGCCTCTGTTGCTGGCGCAATAATTTTATTCATAAACGTACTTCACTATATTGGTATCTTTTTCAGCTATACTGCTGCGGCCAAGTTTATTCGAGCATTTGCCCGTTCTTGGCCACAGCAGTAGCCTGGCGCGCGCCCGAGAGTGACGGGCGTGCGCCGAAGCAGCGGAAGAGCGCCCTCCGATCGGGGCGCTCTCCCTACCGCTGCCGGGTCCGCCGGGTCCCCCGGAACCCCCTGCCGCTGTCCCGCGATCGCGGGACACCAGGGCTCCCTCGGGGAGCCCCTGGACGCGCGTGCAGGGGGTGCACGCTCCCGAAGACGCGTGACCGCGCGTCTATGACGCGCGGCACGCCGAGGGGCGGCCACTAGCAAGCCGGGAAATCTCCCGGCTTGCGGTACCGGCCACACTCTAATAAAGTGTGTCGGTACTGTAGGTACATCTCGTTGTGGAATTCGAATATAGGACTTGTTCACGTATTTATCCTTCAGGTGTTGTATATCCATGCACCTGTGTCTCTGATTTGCGCCTTTTGTGTTTTTTTGTACTATATATCTATATATGTAAGTAACCGCGGCAAGCGCCACCCACTCAGTGCGCTCAGTGCTAGCGGGGCCGCAGCCTTATATGTCCATATCCAGTATTACCACAAATCTGAGGGCAGTTAAAGCGTTTTACTGTATGTGCCTACTTGCCTCTCTTTTAAAGAAAGATAAAATCCTTTATGTTATCGGTTGATTAGTTTAGTTATTAGATTTCTATATATATATTTTAGTCTATACTCTTATGTTTAATTCTGAAATTTATTCATTTGAAAGTTTATGTCTTTAATTATAATAAATGATATTAATATATTTTTGGTAGTTTACATTTTTGGTTGTAGTCAACTATTGTTTTTCTATACATATCAAGGTTTTTTGGTTTTATTCATTACTGTGTATCAATATTAGTGTTATTATTTAGCATAGTTGGTTCCACGTTATGATTTGTAGTTTGACACAACAGTTACTTGTTTGTGTTTTGTATCTATTATATGTTTGTTGTGCTCTTTACGATCCTCTAGATATTGCATCCGTCTTTAGCTCTTAGTAGCAGTAACTTAATATAGTAAGCATCAGGTGTGTGTTAGAGCACGCACCTACGAGATGTGGTCCTATCAGAGTTGTGCTATTTAGAGGATCGGCTGAGCACTTAGCCACAATACTATTTGACAAAGTTCCCACCGGACCGAAAAGCATCAGAGTAGCATTTCTTTATGTATATCTCCATTTTTTCTTATTAAATTGCTTTTTTCATCAAGTTGCATTTGGTAGTTTGAATGAGCAGTACACCACCTTCTAACCATTTTTTCTGCATTACTTACTCGGCTTGAGCACGCTTACACCATGGATGGTCTTATAGCTGTTTTCTGTCCTGTCGGTGCCTAATTCATGAAGATTACATGGTGCACAGGTTTCCAGTCTCTGCATGACACCAGGTTTAGTGGGGTTGTGGGATTACAGGGAGGGTTGGTGCATGGGCGTCCGCAGAAATGTTTTCAGGGGGGGGGCATAATTTTAACGCCCAGTGCCCGGCGTAAAAGTGGTGGTGAGTGCACTGTGGCGAGCAAGCCCGACCAGCATAAGGGGGGTTCTCCCCCCCGAGAAAATTTAGAAAAAAAAGAAAAAATATCTTTTAGCGCGCAACTTTTACTTAACTGTTTTCTTATTGTGATACAGAATAAAACATTACAATGCAACCTGTTTATTTTTATATTTTCAACAAAAGACATGTGTCTGCCTGCCTGGGTGGGTGAGTGGGTGAATGACAGTAGAATGACAGTGGGTGAGTGGGTGAATAACAGTGGGTGAGTGAATGACGGTGGGTCGGTGGGTGAATGACGGTTGAATGACGGTGGGTTGGTGGGATAATGACGGTAGGTGGGTGGATAAATGATGGTGGGTGGGTGGGTGAATGACAGTGAGTGAATGGGTTGATGTGTGAATGACAGTGGGTGAATGACAGTGGGTGGGTGGGTGAATGTTGAATGTGGGTGGGTGAATGATGGTGGGTGGGTGAATGACGGTAGGAGAGAGTGACTGGGTGACAGTGACTGTGTGGGTGGGAGACAATGACTGGGTGGGTGGGAGACAGTTACTGGGTAGGTGGGAGACAGTGGGTGGGTGGGAGACAGTGACTGGGTGACTGAGTGAGTGACAGTGACTGGGTGGGACAGTGACTTGACAGTGACTTGGTGAGTGACAGTCAGTGACTGGGTGGGTGACAGTGACAGTGGGTGATGGTGACAGTGGGTAATGGTGACAGTGGGTAACGGTGACAGTGGGTGACAGTGACAGTGGGTGATGGTGACAGTGACAGTGGGTGACAGTGACTGGGTGGGGTGACTTACCTTGACAGGGGGGGGTGCAGCTTGTCGCTGGACGCTTCCCCCTCCTGCCCCCGATATCCTCTTCTGCCCCCGATATCCCCGCGGCAGCTGCCAGGGAAGGGAGGTGGGCTTGGGGAGGGGGCGCGGGAGGAGGACTCGGGGGGGGGGCAAGGCCACGGGAGGTGGGCCGGGGGGCGTGTGGGAGGTGGGTGTGCGGGAAGCTGGCCAAGGGGGGAAAGCGGGCCGCAGGAGGAGCTGGTACTTCCCCCTCCATCCCACGTTGGGAGCGGGCCGCAGGAGGAGCTGGTACTTCCCCCTCCATCCCACGTTGGGAGCGGGAGGGGGAGCAGGCCGCAGAGGAGCTTGGCTTGTACTTCCCCCTCCGTCCCACTTTGGGAGCGGGGGGAAGCGGGCCCTGCTTGCCCTGCGCATGCGCGCCGGGACAGCGGGAATTGGCGCCATTTTTTTAAACTTTTTTTTTTTTAATTTATTTAATTAACTGGTGCCCGGCTGCGCGGGGGCCCGGCCTGACCCACGGGACCCGGGACGCAGTACCCTTTGTCCACCCTGTGCCCTCCTTGTTGGCGGCCCTGGATCCAGGGGGGGGGCAAGCGCCCCCCCTTGCCCCCTCCTGCGGATGCCCATGGGTTGGTGTTTACTGGGTTCCTAACCTTATGGTGGGCACTTCAGTAGCTCTGTTTCCCTCCTTCATTTATTACCCCTCCCATAGCCTGTATGCATGTTCGCACCAACATATGGGACTTGGTTATTTACGTGAATATACAGCTCTCCTGTCCCACTTCATCCAATTGATTTTTCAAGGATTTCATTGAGGCAGCAGTACTTGAGCACTAGTTTGGGGTTCATATCCCATTTTTCCTAATTACCTTACTAAACTGAAGAATTAAATGGGAAATCAGAAAAGTGTTAATCCCCAACAATGTGGACCGGGCATAATAATGCACCTCTTTAATTCCCTCACTGAATATTAGAGAGTAATAATGATTACTTAAATGTCTTTGATAAGTTGTCTAGAAATAGTTGTCTCTTAAATATTTATGGGGGTTGTACTGGTATCTGGAAAAACACTATTTTTTACTTAATGACTGTTAGGATGTGTGTCCCATGCTATTGTTTAAACTGAAATGCCATTGGATCTTTAATACTACTTTATGTTACATTTAAAAACTGTCATGCATTTTAGGGGTATAATTAGCTAAATTTAAAGATGTTACAGATGTCATATTTGCACTCCTCAAGTAACAATATGTTTCTGTAATAACATGCAAAACAAAACACGTACTGTAGCTGTCCAGGCATAATTTGTTAGACCAACACAGGTGTATATCTCACCATACCAGATTAAAATAATTAGTCCAGCTGCTGCCACTGCTGTATGGGTGACTTGCGTATAACTGACAATGTCATGGCAGCATGTGGGAGCCTGTTACGCCTTTCTATTTTTATTATCGATGGCTGCATATTATCTGTTTTGTTCAGACTTGGCATATGTATTTACTAAAGACATCATTTCCTTTGTGAATTTCATTTTTTGTAATTTATTTTCCATTTGACACTTTGGATAAATTGTAGCTGGTAGAAAGTTGTCTAAGTGATGAGGTTATGGAATGTCGGCACCTGAAGAGTACTAATTGAGTTACCAAATCCAATGGTGTGTTTTAATCTAATTGGTTTACTGTAAAGTCTTCAACTTAAACTGTGTTAATCTTGCTTTTTAACATTTAATGTATGTTACATAATACACCATACTGTGCTATTTTTTAACGTAGTTACATTGCAGTAGTTATGTGGTATGTTAGGCTAATCTAGTTTGTGTATCAAGCTCCAATTGGTTTGAAACCAATGGTTTTGAGGGTATTTACTAGGAAAACGCTATATATTTTTTTACAGCATTGTGACATGACCAATAAACCCTATAGGAAAAAGATTCATAATTCAGAATAAAACACAAGCAAAACTAAATTTGAAATACAATTAATTTGTGGATTTTGTCATCAAATTGTCCTAGTATTGTGAAAGTTACTGTAGGTTAAAAATGATCATGTCTGGCCAATTTAATAAGCATACTATTGTGTGGTATTAATTTACGAGCCAATAAATAAAGTTCCACACTGTCTTAAAATCAAGCAAAAATGTAAAAACTGAATACCACTTCAACTTTCAAGTTATTGTGTGTTTGAAACTTGAAAAGAAATACATTTAATAGAATATTACAAGCTGCAAAACACTTCCATGTAACAATCTCATAAGCAACAAACTGTCCAAAAGAAGAAAACACAAACCTCATTATTCTAAAGAAGGCAGTGATGTATGAAAATAGTTACATAGTAGATGAGGACACACACTGAACTGCAACAACACAAATAATAATTCCTTCCGACCACAAATAAAATTCAGACGGCAGAAGAACGGTGTGCCACGGCACCACACTTCTTGGCACACGGAGTGACAGCGGAGGATGTGTGGAGAATCTGGGGACACTTAGATATACAACTGGCTGCATCTATGTGTGTGTGTATGTACTGTATATATCAATCAATCTTTCTGGGAATAGCAATAGAATGGAAATGTTGCATGGAAGACACATGCAATGCAGAACAATACTTCTAATGTTTGCATTGGTTCAACATGTAACATACCTGTAATATTATAATTAAGTCTATAGCTTGAAGAATATAATTATTTGTACATTTGTGTGTGTGTGTGTGTATTACACAAAGAAAGCAACACTTGCCTAGTGTGTAACTAAAATCTAGACAATAGGACTGGAAATAATATGAAGCTAGGTAACTGTGTGAGAAATAGTGCAAAGTTGAAATATCACTAAAAAATACAAATATAACCACAGCAGTATAAATAATGATAAAAAGAAACTTCAAACCAGTCCCAAAATGTTGATGAACAAAGGCAGTCCAATTTGAAAGAACAGACACATAAGGAGAGGCAGCTGCTTCAAGGTGATCTTAGCTGGATCACGAAATTACCTAAATAAAAAAGAGAAAAAAGAGAAGCGCCAGCTCCATAGCATAAAACCGTAAATGTAAAAGAGTAGAGTCTGCAAGACTTGCACTCACATACAGTAGGGATAAAAAAACACATACCGTTGAGAGAATTGTAGAGCATCTCCAGGATGGAAGGGATCCGATATCAGCTGTGATGGTAAAGGTAATGTGTCCACTATATTGAGCCTAGTGATCAGTCAGTCTGTGGTTTAATTCGGCTGCCGCAGTGTGAAACCGTAAAACCGGTACCTCAGATGGGGGCAGCAGGCTTCCCAGAAAACGTCTCGGCTCTCTGTGGGAATTCGGTAGCCTGTAGTGTAAGGGAAATCCAACAACATTTCTCCCTCCGATTCTCCGATCCTCCATGTCTCCTGGCGTAGCGCAAATTACGCAATTATGTCCTGACGTGTTTCGTCACATGGTGACTTCTTATGGGGAGGATTGGCCTGCACTGATCCAATGATTTAAATACCCTCCATTGCTAAGCAACTGGAGTAAACAGTACAGTGCCTCAGCTCCAATCAATGCAAGCTAATTGTGTCCCCCGTGACTTAACCAGTTCCTGTTTGGTGATAGTAATATTAACCCCAATAGATGGTTTATGCAGGAAAGGCTACTAATTCGCACATCCCTGAGGAAGGTCACGTTCTGCTGACCGAAACGTTGGATGCAGTGCCTTGTACTTCCTATGTGAATACAATTGTTACACTTACCTGGCTGTGTGCTGTCTCTGCTTTCTGGATCTATGTCTGGTAAATATCTGATTTTATATATATATATATATATATATATATATATATATATATATATATATATATATATATATATATATACATATGGGAAAAGGCAGGGTTGCAGACCTGCCTGAGACATGCAGATGAGCATACAGTTATATTTGCATATTTGCTTTCCTGTGGAGGGTTTTTGTCACTTTTTTTACTCACCATAACTTAACTCAGTATTATGGTTTGGCCTATCCCATAAGCCTCTCTTGCATTCCCAGTAAAATCAACCCCACACTGATGAGACCCATCAAGGTCGAAACAGCTGTCTGTGGGTGGTTTTCTGGGTATGCACCTTAACCCTGGCTGTGCTCAAAGCTGTGACCATGCAGCGGGCTTAAGCCTATAGGGAACCATGTTAAAAATGGTTATTGAGGCAAAAAGTGACACTGTGTGCTCATTTGCATGTCATTTCCCAGAATCCCTTGCTGCAGTGGAAGTGCTGTATGCTGGGTGATAATGGGGAAAGGCAGGGTTGCAGACCTGCCTGAAACATGCAGATGAGCATACAGTTATATTTGCATATATATATATATATATATATATATATATATATATATATATATATATATATATATATAAAAACATTCTTCAAGATATAGACTTAATGATAATTTTACATGAATGGGTTAAATGAGTGTTCCCTACAAAATAATGTGTGCTTTATGTTTTCCCTTCACTAAAGAGAATTTGACCTGGTTGAACATTTACAGGTAGATTCACTGACCTTCATTATGGGTTAACATACTGATATCTCACATTTAGTTACATAATTACATAGTAGATAAGGTTGAAAAAAATACATATGTTAATCAAGTTTAACCTGTGTTAAATTTAGATGGATACTTATCCTATATTTGTATTTACAGTATATACAGTATATACATATATATTGATCCAGAGCAAGGCAAACACAAAACCCCAGTAAAACATTATCCAATATCTCATAAGGGGGGGAAATACATTCCAATAATCAAGCAATCAAATTACTCCGTGGATCAACATCCTTCCCATGTTTACTTATTTGGCATATTCCTGTAAACCTTTCCTTTATAAAAAGATGTTCAATTTTTTTTAAAGGATATCTACAGTATTGTACAGTATCTGCCATCACAGGCTCCATGGGTAATGAATTACACATTTTAGATTTAAAGAAACATTTCCTTTCTTCCTTTCACATAAAGGGGTGACCCTTTTGTCATTTGTAAACACAAAAGAAAGTGTTTGGCACTACAATCCCTTAAAAATGGGGATACAACAAATAGATATAATAAACTAAATTGAAAGTATAACAGAACACAATATATACAGGGCAGCCAGGAACACTAGTAGAACAACACCAGAGAAAGCACAAAGAACATATACAGACCAGCGCCCATAAGAGTCCAATAAGTCCCAAATAAAGTACAACAAATGAAGGGGAAGAAAATCCAGATGGTCCAATCACTAGAAGATCTCCAATCCAGGGGTCCGTAGCATAGGGACAAAGACAAAAAAGAAAATCATAGTGTAACTCGTAATATTAAAATTAGACAGACAACACATAACACATATCAAGAGACATACAGTAACACTTAACACACAAGCTGAAAATAAAATAACTATTTATTAAAACAAAGGAGCCTGCTGCAGCGGGTCATCAAGGGTTTAAAACCCAAAACCCTACTTACAGCAGGACCGGAGTAATTGCGCGTGTGTAACCAAGCAGAAACAGATGCCGGTAGCAGTAAGGGTCCTCGTGGGCTCCCCAATGTATGGTATGCGCCCCGTTTCCCTCTGGCTTCAGAAGACTCTCCAAGATGGATTCAGGGGAAGGGGAAAGCACACACAACTACACACGCCCCTGAGGAAGTGACGTCAGTCACGAAACGTGTAGGGTCAGAGGTCACGGCGCCTTGGAGAAGAGCTGGTTGTGATAACGTGTGAGACCAGTGAAGCAGGATACAGCATCATCGTGCTATCACGAGAGAGGCTGCATTGGACGTGTGCAGTTGTGTGTGCTTTCCCCTTCCCCTGCATCAATCTTGGAAAGTCTTCTGAAGCCAGAGGGAAACGGGACGCATACCATACATTGGGGAGCCCACGAGGACCCTTACTGCTACTGGCATCTGTTTCTGCTTGGTTACACACGCGCAATTACTCCGGTCCTGCTGTAAGTAGGGTTTTAGGTTTTAACCCCTTGATGACCCGCTGCAGCAGGCTCCTTTGTTTTAGTAAATAGTTATTTTATTTTCAGCTTGTGTTTTAAGTGTTATGTCTCTTTTTATGTGTTATGTGTTGTCTGTCTAATTTTAATATCACGAGTTACACTATGATTTTCTTTTTTGTCTTTGTCCCTATGCTACGGACCCCTGGATTGGAGATCTTCTATTGTCATTTGTACTGCACTTAAGATGAATAATTCTTTTCACATTGAATATATCTACACAGTATACAGTTATAATATCCCATTTGTTAACTTGGTAGCTCTTCTCTGCACTTTTTAAAGTTCCATACTGTATTTTTTATGCAGTTATACCTACAATTGAACTTTATATTCAAGGTGCAGTTTTACTAATGCGTTATATAGTGGCATAATTATGCTTTCTTCCCTTCCATCCATTGCCTGTTTAATGCGAGATAAGATCTGCATAGTGAAAAAATAGTCATAAACCTATTGAACATAGATTTAAAGGTGGTTTTTATGCCATGTTACCATGGTTACCAATTTATTTACATATTAAATATTTAATTTCTCTGAAACTGTTAAAGCAAATTGTCTGAAAATGTAGTACAATACAAATGGCAAAATAATACATTTAATCTTTTGTATCAAGAATCTGGTTCATGAGATGTACTGCTTATTAGTTTGTAATTTTTTTTAAGTGCTAAAAAATGTTTAATTCCATGATTGAAACTACACGATTTGGTTAAAGCCTCTGACAGATCAAAATTAGGATGATGTAAGAGGCATGTGCAGAGGAACCCACTAGGAGACAGTTTTGGGGAAATTAAATCATGGCTTTATTCAGCCTGTCCCTTTAAACAGCAGTTTACGGCAAAACATATATACAAAAGAAACAAACACCTATCCCTTACTTCCCCAGTCCTTATCTGGGAGGAAAAGCCCTTTACCAGCCTACCACCCCAAAGTCTCAAGCGATACCTGTTCCTGTTCCTGTTCCTGTTACAGACGGCATAAAGGTGCCCTCAATGTTTAATCAGAATCAGTCAAGGTGTTTGGTCTGTGGAGCAAGAAAACCCCAAATTCCACACACAAAAAATGAATTCCAAGATGGGAGCTACACCAATTTAATTGAAATGTGTGGCAGATCTAAGTTAGAATGATCGTACACTATCCTCTAAATTTCATCACAATGGGTTAAAGCATTTGGCCTGTGGAGAGAAAACACACAAACAAAAAAACAGACAACACATTCAAAAAGTTCACAACGTCTAGATGAAGTCTTCACTTTGCTTGCTTCGCTCGCTCGTTCATCCTACTAAGCCATGATAAGGAGAACTGGAGCTTGATATGACAGTTAATGCCGGTATGAGATCCTCTACCTCTTTGCTACAGTAAGTAAATCCCATACTTATAAAGCATCTTCCATCATCAGTGCATGACGCTGCTTTGCTCTATACAGTATATGAACTGTTTGCTTTTGATATGAGCAGTAACAGGATTAGGGCAGAGGATACATAACACACTTTTTGCCCCCGACCACCCTTTACATTGCAAAAAAAAAAATCTATCTTTTTTCATGTTTTTATTGAGTTTTTTTAAAATGCGTATGATGGGGTGCAAAAAACAAATATTGGGTGTAGGGGAAACCTCAACTAGTATTAAATACCATCAACAGAACAAAAGAAAATACCGTGACTTGATGTGAGGATGATACAAAAATGTGGCATTGGTGATATACATTAAGAAAAAACTGCAAAATATGCCGCAGGAACACAAACAATAAATAACTGAACTGCATAAATATATTAGTGGGAGACTGGTGGCGTCTCAACTTTGCATCTGAAACTGCCTTCCTTTGAGCAAAGTAAGAACATTCTTATGAATGATTACAATATAATAACAAGCCAATTCTATCATTGCCTGTCATCTTCTGTTTGTATGTCTGCAGCATTACGTCTTACAAAATCTGATACAGTATATATTCATTTATTTTAATACTTACATATATTCATTTTATAGAGCAGATAACTTAATCACAGACATGAAAGCGACAACATAATCCTCAGATGTAATAAATGAACCTCCTTGTATCACACACAGGTGTGCCGGCAACATTTTCAGAAACTACTTATGCACCTGTGCAACTACCTTTGACTTAATTGTAAGATATGCCATACATAATTAGTATGCTATTGTTTCTCTTAATTAGCAAGTAACACCAAGCATCCTATGTTATGTTTAATTCAGTTTAAATAATGATATCTTATTTTTGCTTCCCAGAAGCAATCTTTAGTAAAGAAGAGCTAGGAATTGAAAATGAGAAATACATGACACTTACATTGATCCATTAATCCAAAAAGTTCCATTTTATGAGTCATATCCTTAGTAGAGATGGGCGGAACAGTCCAAATCTGTTTCCTCCACTTAAATCCATCTGCGGATGGCATACTAAATAGACAGGTGGATTAATTCAAATATGAGACAGAGACTTTCAAATTTAATAAGTGTCTCCAGTTGTGTATATAAATCCTCTCAAACATCCTTCCAAATAAATTAGAGAGACATGCCTGTGCTGAAAAAGGAGACCACCTGAGTGAGGTACATGGCTGGGAAATATTCTAAAGTGCCACTTTATAAGTCCCATACCAACTATATAGAGTTGATAATAAGCCCAAGGCATCAACCTAAAGACAGGAAAGGTGTCAGACCCAACAGGACTAGGACCCACAACCACTGCTTTTTGAGGCCGCAGCTCTAACAGTGTCAGCTAATCTAGCTATTAGCATATCTCATGCACATGGTACATGTATGTACTGTTACCTCCACTCACATTACTTCCATGTCCCAGTCTTTGTGCATAGGTATGCATGATTTGTGTGCTTTCTTATATTTTTGTATATAATATGTATGTAGCCCCCTTTCCCCCTGTGTCAGGGCGACTACGTGTGCTGCTATACCTGTGTGGCAAACAGGAGGCCTGATCCTCTGCCACTGGGGAGCCTGGGGTGTATGTATATCTACTAAATAGCGCCTCCACCTGAGAAGGATCCTCACATAGTAGGATAACCCCTCCCAAGACAATATGCCCAGTAATATACACACAGAGTATGGTGAACAGTATTTAGTGGGAGGTAATAAACAATGACAACAATCGGAACAGCAATAGACATATACTGTATGTACTGTATGTATACCAACCTGTGGAATATCCCCAAAGTACTTGGGTGCAGGGGCATCAGTGTCCCAGTGTCCAGACCCCAATGGCCTTTCCCACCCCCAAGTGTGAGACAGAGCTGCCCACGTGAATGTTGGTGCATGTATGCGGATACCTTCCCGGGTGCTCCAGCCCCCGGGTGTAGCTGAACAACTGTCAACGGGCAGTCTGCTGCAACGATGCCTTCCGCCTCCACGTGAGGTGGTCTTCAGCAGGAGTGTCCCACCATAGATAGTCTCTGAACGTAGGTGGTCTGATCCCAAACCACAAGTTACACATCACCGCATGGCATAGACACTGTGTCCCTGATACTGCACAACACAGGGAAAAGGGTCCCTAACTATGGGATACCCTATACAGCTTCAGGTGCCTACTGTGAGTCGGGGACTAACTGGGGCCTGCAGGGGAAAGCTGTCCTAGTCCCAGGGCTACTGGCACCTGGGTCCCTACCTCCCTCTTCTGTCCTAACTGTTATCCCTGTTCTAACTGTTATAAATGCAGAAGCCCTATTGGCTGCTTCACAACATGTGGTCTGCAGCCCCTGAGGCTGCTGGGACTTGTAGTTCCCAGTGGATCTATGGGTATAATGGCCCCCGCTGGCATTATTCTGTGCATGCGCCGGGTGTACAAAGATGGTCGCCACAACTCTAGATCAATCTGCACATGCGCAAGCCTTCTCTGTGCATGCGTGCACACAAACAAAATAGCGGCGCCCTCGGCGGAGCACTGGCAACCCGCTCACCAGCTCACAATCTCCTGGCAGCAGCCACATAGCCGTCCCCCTCACGCAGCCCAGAGGTAAGAGGGGGGCATGGCTACATCCTCCCCCTGGTGGAGGCTCCAACGACCCCACTTGGGAACAACATAACCAAACATAACACAGAAAAGTTATATAATGAAAATGCTGTATATAACTTAACGAATGTAGATTTTAAATAATATCATGCATTTCAACGAACATGTTGATAACGGAAGCAAGCTTGTTCTTCCTCTGAGTTATCCGCTGGGAGGTTTCCACCGGCGACAGAGGTGGAGTGTCAGTCGGTGGCACTCTTTGAGGGTCATGACCCTAGGATTGGAAACCTTGGGGTTCGGACCTTCCTTGGCAAAGTGTCCACGTTGGCGACAGTTGAAGCAGCGTCAGTGCGATCTTCTGCACTGGAGGTGAGAGCTAATCTCCTGAGGTAAGGGGCGGCCTGTCGGTATGGCTTTTTTGGTTAGCCACCTCAGACTTTTACTTGGTACTTGGTTGCTTCCCTGTGGTTGCATCACTCTCCCCTTTTGAGGGGTCACAGGACGGCTTGGGGGCCTGGAACCTCAGGATGGCCTCTTGGTCCTGGATTTGGTCCATTAGTTCCTCAAAGTTGAGAGGATTTGTGGTAGAGATCGCTCAGCAAATCCTGGGCACCAGGGATGTGTGAGTGATGCTCCTCGCAAGAATTGCTGAGTTCTATTGTCATCTAGGTCGGTTTTCCGAATGACCTTTTCGTTGACCAGTGTCCACAACATCATCTGTAGTCGATGCAGGAAGTCAGATAAGTCTTCTCCCTCCGTCTGCTTGAGGGCATAGAACTGTATTAACAACAGACTTGGATCGTCCTTCATCCCATAGGCCTTGGTTAGGGCATGTATCAGGTCTTTAGCCTCAGCTTCTTCATGAGTCTCACGATACTATCGTTAAAGGTTGGAGGCTGGTGGCCGTAGTCAATCCACGATTCTTTGCCTCTTGACCGCGTGCATGCGCGTCGATTTCGGGCACAACTTGAACTGCATGATTCCACCATTCTTCAAAAGCTTCTTCCCCGAACGGTGTGGGCTGCAGCCCAGAAAAGGCCTTCAACTTGTGGTAGGGTTGCACCGTGCCAGCTTTTTTATATTGTCAGTCAGTTGCTGCAGGGTTCCTACGAGTAACCATGGCCCTCTGTACTGTGGGCACTGGGGTGGCTTGCTTCGGACCTCCGACTGGTAACCTGGCTCTGGCTAGAGTTCTCTTGGGAGGAAGCAGGTGAAGACAACCAACATTCGGCCACGCTGGGAAGGACTCTAAGTGTTTCAGTTTACACTCAGCGTTTGGGGTTCGCCAGCTGACAATCTCCTGGCAGCAGCAACACAGCCGTCCCCCTCACACAGGCCGGAGGTAAGAGGGGGACCTGGCTACATCTATGTGAATCCCAACGTATTTGTATGCTTTTTTTATAGAACATAAATGTTCCCAGCACACCAAGAAAACAGAACTAATAAAGGATCAGCCAAAAAGTCAAATTTAATTAAACATTAACGATGCATATAACATCAAACAGCAACAGAGGGAAAACGTATATATACGGGAACAGGGACAAAGACAGGGATGGGGAAGGAAAGAGAGGAAAGGAGAGGAAGAAAAAAACACAGGAAATAAAAAGTGCAGGGCAAGGGGGGCAACGTAATGTTTCGGGGTATAGACCCCTTCTTCTGGCCCATTTCCAGGTAGACCGAAGTCACCTCGTACTTCCCTTACCCTGTGACTAGGTCCCAAAAATACACATTGACACACTGACACTAAATTACAAAGGTAAATGAAACAATGGAATAACAAAGATATATAAAGAGCATATAAAGAGCTACTGCTAGTACTCCAAGACAGTGACACACTGACACTAAATTACAGAGGTAAATGAAACAATGGAATAACAAAGATATATAAAGAGCTACTGCTGGTGCTCCAAGCAAAATACAGGTAAACTGGGAAGCATAAATCTCATGTAGGAGTGCCTGAAAACACAGTGACAGATTATAGGAGTGCCTGAAAACACAGTGACAGATAAGGAGTATAACTGGCAAAGTATGGTTCTACAAGGCTAATGACCCACTGAAGTAGACTTGTGGCCAGCATACACAGGAACAGTCCAAAGGTAAATTCAGCTGGAACAGTAAACTCCTCGGTGTGCTTTTTTGTTGTTCAGTAACAGATGTGTATACATGTACACACGCACACACAATTGTGCACACTTATTTATTCTTTTACGTGTAATCATCTGTGCATACTTTTGTAGTATTTCATATGTACATACAATATACGTGCATGTTTATATTTGTGAATATGTATGTATATATATATATATATATATATATATATATATATATATATACACATACACACACACACACACACGTATACAATACTCCTCCCTTTTTTTTGGAGTGTGTGATATTTATTTGTTTTCAGTGTGTATACATCTATGTTTACATATTTGTAGATGTGTATGTATGTTTGACTGTGTTTATATATGTACATGTGCCAGTTTACATGCATATATATATCTGTGTATGTACACTGTTTGTATTGTGTATGCATCTGTATGTTTATTTGTATGTGCATGTGTTCTTTTATGTGTGTGTGTATAGCTATGAATATCTACTGTATGTGTATATACTGTATGTGAGTGCATGCATGTGTATGTATATAATGTGTTTGTGTGTAGGAATGTGTATGTACTGTATATATGTGTATGTAATGTGTGTACACTTGCACGTTTACACTATTCCCTGATAACATTCTTTATATAGATCAACAGACATAAAATAGTTATTGTGGTTTTTATATTGATATTTTTTCATATTCACTGTCATGTTCCACACACCCATTCACATCTCCTTAATGTCTAGGCCACCTTTGCATTTCAAAAGAGAATAGCCTTCTATGGTATCTCTACTGTTAATGTTCAAACAAGACTGCCTCATCTTATTTCACACTTCCTGTTTACATCCATTGTGTTTCTGTATTTCTGCCATACTCCATGAAGGACCCTGAGAGGTTTGAAAGCTTGTTACATTTCAACTATTTGTGGGTCCAATAAAGGATATCATATCACCTACTTCCTCTCAAACCTTTGTCACCACATGAAAGAAAGGACCAACATGGATACCCACCCTTCTTTGCATATCTCACAGGTATCTAAGATGAGCTTCACAAGGAATATTAAACTGTCAACCAGAACGTGGAAGTGGCCTGCTTTATAGGAAGCCAGGGGGAGGTAGATACAAGACTACAGGTATATGCACTCATTTGGTCCTACATGAAGGATAGGCACAAAGGTGACTACAGTATAACAGAACATGGACAACAAAATCCACTGTGCCATCTGCCAGAGTGCCAGACACATACTGAATGGAAATATGTTCTTTTTAAATAAAAACTGTACAATCTGCAGGAAGTGATTTATCTAGCCTCCAAAAAAGATAGTGCTGGAGCGCTAATGCTGAAATGAGGCTTGAGTATACTTCTTGCCTATAGTGAATTACTAGTGAAAATCACTTATATGATCAATTAGTGATAGTGAATGTATGATCACGAAGCTGCCTAAGAACAGTACTGACCGATTCAAGTCAGAAATATAAGATACAGAAAAATAGATTCTGGCACTTCTAAATCAATGTCCAATTCTCAAAATGAATAGTAAAACAAAGTGAAACAAATATTTATTAGCACCTCAAAGAGTTCAATGTCAATGAAAAACAGATTATCTACCATGCATATGGGTCCGATCTGGTAGGTCCGAATAGTTCTCAGATGTCCACGGAGACTTGTCTCAGAGCATGTGGAAAAAAACACATAGAAGAATCATAGCAAGCATCATACACTATGATTCTTCTATGTGTTTCTTTCCACATGCTCTGAGACAAGCATCTGTATTTCATTGACATTGGACTCTTTGAGGTGCTGACAAATATTTGTTTCACATTGTTTTACTGTACATTTTACATGAGAATTGGACATTGATTTACAAGTGCCGGAATCTATTTTTCTTTATCTGGCCTCCAACTGCACACAAAGTGTTATTGAGTTGACAAATCTAAGGCACCTTATGAGGAATGGGGTATGTGTCTGAGCCAACAGGATCAGTACCAGGAGTACTGGGATATCAACAGGGAGAGCCAGCTAAAGTACCTGGGATCTGGGTGAGAGCTGGAATGAAATCAAGGTAGGCAGAGGAGTATGCAAATGAAGCAGGGCTCAGTGTTGGCAGCAGGCAGAGAGTAGAGTAGTCAGGTGCAGCAGGAATCATATCCAGGTTTTAGATATAGCAGGAAATCAAGTCAGGCGGAATTAGTAACAAGGGAGCAACACAAAATGCCTCCATTGTAATAAGTTAGTTGGGAAGCAGTAGCCTTTTTCTAGGGTGCCTTCTTATAGGCCGTGGGGAGGTCAGGTGTTTAATAAGCACAGATGAGTGCAGACGAGATGCAAGGATAAGCAGTCCCTATACATGGGTCCTGACAATCGGAAGTTGAACCCACACAACCTCTGTTATTCAGGACAACAGCTTTAGTAGTGTGAGCTTAACAAGCTTATGGCTAGCACCACTGTCACAGTATACTTAGTTTTGAGCTCTTCTTCTCATTGAGTACTCACACCTGTACAAAACACTTTACCCTCTTCTGTGATAAAGAACCATATCTAATAAGCAGTCTTCTGCCATAAGACACCTTCTGTCATGGGAAGACAACTTACAGTGCATTTATTTGAATAGGCTGTAATGTATTCCAGCACCAAAGGTGCCTTATGACAGGACACTGCTTAGTAAACATGTCCCACTGCCTTTATCCTTTTTTAAGATTAGAAGTACTAACTCAAGTCACAAGCTAACTTTATTGTATTACTTTCTCTTTGCATCTGTATCATTTGCTGTGCTTCACCTTGTTTTTACTTGTGTCTGTCAGAAAACATGTGTTTTATTTAATCTCACCTGGCCTCAGAAACTCATAGCTCTTAGTACATATTATTACTTTTGTGCTTGAAGCCTTTTCAAGGTTACAATCAACAAAATATGTATCCCTTGGAGGTATGCTGTTAATAGACAGTATTAGCTCCTAGCCATCAGCTGGTTTAGCTACACTGCTAGAGCAGCAGCCTAGCAGTGGTTGTGGGTTCTAGTACTATTGGGTCTGACACCATTCCAGTCATTAGGTTGGTGCATTGTGCTTATCAACTCTATATACAGTAGTTGGAATGGAAATCCTTTTTTCGAAGTGTGAGATGTGACTCATGTAAATATACTTTCCATCGCATTAGCCTATCTATCAGCCAGGGATATCAGGTGGTCTCCTTTTTAGATTGAAAATTGGCAAAAGCGCTCCAATGCCAAGGCAATAATAATATTATAATGCCAAAACCACCATCCAAGGGAATCCATATTCATAAATGTCAATAGTGATGATGTAACAGCAAATAATGGGTACTATCCTCCTGAAGACAGGTGGTGGGTAGTACAAGCGCACCCACCATCAGTCTCATTGACAGGTTCCCCTAAGTCATGCAAGTACTCACATATCCTTGGTGTGGCTGACAGGCTGTGCAGCTTCCAATGGTGATAGCAGAAGTGAAAAAATTGGGAGGAGCACACTAACCAAATGGAGCAGGAAGGACCCAAAAAAATAAAAGGGTACTTTAATGTGTCATGTGACCCATCCAACGCGTCTTGAACGTCACAGCGTTCTTTATCAAGGATAAATATACAATATAACACCACCCATTAAATACCCTCTTTCCTGCAAGCAATTCGTGCCAAAACGCGAATTTATCTTTGATAAAGAACGCTGTGACGTTCGAAACGCGTTGGATGGGTTTCATGACACATTAAAGTACCCTTTTTTTTTATTTTTGACTTTCGGTCCTTCCTGCTCCATTTGGTTAGTGCGCTCCTCCCAATTTTTTTCAGGTCTCCTTTTTAGCACAGGCATGTCCCCCTAATTTATTTGTTGGACGTTTGAGGGGATTTATATACAACAGGAGACACTTATTGAAGGTGAAAGTCTCTCTCTGTCATAAGTTACTGCACAAATCCTTTGTTGTGGTAAAATATTAAAACAGTATATCCATTTAACATTACTGCTACATATCTTGCAATTATTTGTTACTAAATTTTAGTTCACATGCTTTCGAATTTGTCCCATCATATTATTTGTTTCGCGGACATGCCTCTCCCTGTCTTGCAGCTGTTATTCCTTTTAACAAATGAGTACTGTATCTCTTTATAACTCTATGTCACACTGACTTGACTTGTCTTCAAATGAGATTTCCTGATTCAAAGATAGTTGTTCAAAATGCAGCTACTTTTGTATTCTCTTGACTCATTATAATACATTTATGTTGAAGATAAAGTTTTCAACTATAACAACTAGCTCTTAAGACATACCTTTTTACTTCTGGATGGTAATCATGTAGGATGTGTTTAATAATAATGCAAGCCTGGTAAAAGCAACACAAATTTAAAAAAGAAAAGAATATTTAAGCATGACTTCTATTTGGGATTTTTTGCTTGAAAATATATCCCTAATGTTCCTTATTTGTTTATTTTTCTTTTTGTGCTGTGCTGCATCTGATCCTTAGGAAATCGTTTTTAAAGTCCTGACATAGTTTTACTTGTTTTCATAATGCAGTAAAATTGCATATAGAGACAAAATTCTTGTAGAGACAAGACAAAAGGAGTCCCTATAATCTAGCACTCAACTACTGTAATTAGGGGAGTAATGTGGTAAGCATTAAAACATAACCTTTATTGGTATATCTAATTAATTATAAAATAGTGGGTTGACAAACTAGTGTCACCAACGAACAGCACACACAAATTATAAAAACGTATTAAATAATGGTTCACAGATAAGGAGCTCAAGAATCAGCTATTGATAAAGAGGCTGGTATGAACAGCCTGATCTAGAAAGGTGCCTAATGACGGTGTCAGTGGCAGGAGACCTGATCAATAATAATTAAGGTCATACAGGCCTCATAGTCAGAGGTCATCTGCTTTAGAATACTTAGATGGGGGTAGTGTACCACATATAATGTCATCTTGTGGTTTAATCAAATATACTTTAGATGATAAAAGCCAAATACTGGCTGTTGGCGGACAGGTTGGTTGAGATCTGATAGTATACTGGTCTATCAAAGTCAATATTTCCACAGTCATTTAACACACCTCAACAGATGAGGGCTTTTAGTGTTTGTGGGGTATTGAACATATTGTCTTGTTACTAGCAAACATGTTCGTCTTGATGTTTGGATTGATTAGCCAATATAATGACTTAACCTGCCCGAAGAGTCTTGAGCTCAAGCTAATATAAAAAACTAAAAAAAATAAAATCAATGCAAAATTTAAATTGTAAAGATTATTTTAAAAAAAAGTACCAATCATATCACACCTGCTTACAAAAGCAAGCTCTTAAAGTGCTCATTGAGTACATTTGAGGATGAAGACAACCCTTTTCTGAAAGGCCTCTGTGAGAACCTCAAGGCACAGAAAGCAACAATATGGAAAGCTGCCGGCAGAAACTATTTGCTATCACTCCAACCCAGCGCACAGTGGAAGAGATAGCAGAAAGATGGCATGATTATATGCGGAGTCTCAAAGAAAAGCTTACTCATTTCTCAAAATATGCTGCAGGGGAAAGAAGAGGCTCTCTCACCATTGAATAAGAGGGTCATGGAACCTTCAATAGGAGGCAATTGCAAGGAGAAGAATCTATTGGCAGTGTTGAGAAAAGTAAGCCAAATATTTTGTACATACTTTATACATATACTGCACTTTTCTGTTATTCAAACATCTACATTATTTCAGGGATGGAAACATATGCACACTCACCCAGGGCCGCCAACAGGGGGAGACATAGGGCACTGGCGTCCGAGGACCGTGGGTCAGGGGGGCCCGGCCCCTGCGCGGCCGGGCGTCAGTTATTTAAATACATTTTTAAAAAAGTTTTAAAAAAAGGCGGCGATTCCCCGCAGTCCCGGTGCGCATGCGCTGGGCAAGCAGGGCCCGCTCACCCCCCCACTCCCAAAGCGCATGTGCAGGGCAATCTGGGCCCGCTTCCCCCTCCACTCCCAACGTGGGACAGAGGGGGAAGTACCATCTCCTCTTCTGCGGCCAGCTCCCCCTTCGCTCCCAACGTGGGATGGAGGGGGAAGTACCTGCTTCTCCTGCGGCCTGCTTCCCACCGCACCCCCCCCCATGGCCAGCTTTCTGCGCACCCCCTGAGCCTACCTCCTGTGCCCCCCCCGAGCCCACCTCCTGTGCCCCCCCCCGTGCCCACCTCCCGCGCCCCCTCTCACAAGCCCACCCCTCGTCCTGGGCAGCTGCCGCGGGGATATCGGGGGCAGGAGGGGGAAGCGTCCGGCGGCAAGCTGCACCCACCTGGTCAAGGTAAGTCACCCCACCCAGTCACTGTCGCCCACTGTCACCCACTGTCACTGTCACCCACTGTCACTGTCACCCACCTAGTCACTGACTGTCACCTACCCAGTCACTGTCATCCACCTAGTCACTGTCACCCAGTCACTGTCCCACCCAGTCACTGTCACCCAGTCACTCTCTCCCACCCAGTCACAGTCACCCAGTCACTGTCTCCCACCCACCCAGTCACTGTCTCCCACCCACCCAGTCACTGTCATCCACACACCCATTCATCCACCCACCGTCATTCACCCACCCACTGTCATTCACCCACCCACCCACCCACCGTCATTCACCCACCCACCCACCGTCATTCACCCACTCATTCATTCACCCACTCACCCACCGTCATTCATTCAACCTGTCATTCAATCACCCTCCCACACACTGTCATTCATTCACCCACTGTCATTAATTTAACTGTCATTCATTCAACTGTCATTCATTCATTCAACCGACAGTCATTCATTCCCCCACCCACCCACCGTCATTCACCCACCCACCCACCGTCATTCACCCACCGTCATTCACCCACCAACCCAACGACCCACCGTCATTCAACCGTCATTCACCCACCCACCCACCGTCATTCACCCACCCATCCACCGTCATTCACCCACCCAACCACCGTCATTCACCCACCCACCCACTGTCATTCATTCATTCACCCACCTACTGTCATTCATTCACCCGACCCACTGTCATTCATTCACCCATTCACCCACCCACCCACTGTCATTCATTCATTCACCCACCCACTGTCATTCATTCACCCAACCCACTGTCATTCATTCACCCATTCACCCACCAACCCACCGACCCACCGTCATTCAACCATCATTCACCCACCCATCCACCGTCATTCACCCACCCATCCACCGTCATTCACCCACCCAACCACCGTCATTCACCCACCCATCCACCGTCATTCACCCACCCAACCACCGTCATTCACCCACCCACCCACTGTCATTCATTCACCCACCCACTGTCATTCATTCACCCAACCCACTGTCATTCATTCACCCATTCCCCCACCCACTGTCATTCATTCACCCACCCACCCACTGCCATTCATTCACCCACCCACCCACTGTCATTCATTCACCCATCCACCCACTGTCATTCATTCACCCACCCACCCACTGTCATTCATTCACCCAACCCACCCACTGTCATTCATTCACCCAACTGTCATTCATTCAACCACCCACCCACTGTCATTCATTCACCCACCCACCTAAACCCACCCACTGTCATTCATTCACCCAACTGTCATTCATTCATTCACCCACCCACCCACTGTCATTCATTCACCCAACTGTCATTCATTCAACCACCCACCCACCCACTGTCATTCATTCACCCACCAACCCACCCACTGTCATTCACCCACCCACCTACTGTCATTCACCCAACAATGTCATTCACCCAAACACCCACCCACCCACTGTCATTCACCCACCCACCCGCTGTCATTCATTCAACTGTCATTCACCCACCCACTGTCATTCACCCACCCACTGTCATTCACCCACCCACCCACCCACTGTCATTCACCCACCACCCACTGTCATTCATTCAACTGTCATTCACCCACCCACTGTCATTCACCCACCCACTGTCATTCACCCACCCACTGTCATTCACCCAACTGTCATTCTACTGTCATTCACCCACCCAGTCACTGTCATTCACCCACCCAGTCACTGTCATTCACCCACCCAGTCACAGTATAAAAATAAACAGGTTGCATTGTACTGTTTTTTTTCTGTATAACAATAAGAAACAGTTAAGTAAAAGTTGGGCGCTAAAAGATATCTTTTCGAGGTAGTTGCGCTATGGGTTCGGTGGGGGGGATTGCCTTCTGACTCCTTCCTTATTTTTAGATCATCCTGTTATTTATTAATTAAGATAGGCCCATCTCATGACTGACTGACCCATCTTAGACTGAGCCCATCTCATTCCTGATATGTTATGGAGAAAAGAGCACAATTCCAGGGGCCATCAGACGGAAGATCCTAGCATTAAAAAGACAAAACTTTAAAAGTAGTCTCTAATTTGGTATAACTTTGATTCTGTGCCCCACACAAACAGTGTCTTGCAACTATTGTTGGCCAATTATAAATCAGGGTCTTATTTTTTGAGAAATGCAATTAAGCACCTGCACAATACATTCTCCCCATGATTCCACTGGAATTAGCCAACTCTAAATCAGTACCAAGGTGTCTTATGGAGTAGCATTTGTTAGTAAATATGGTCTTAAATTTATACATACAGCCAGGGGCGTAGATATAGCCTTGCCAGTCCAGGCAAAGCTCGGGGCCCATGCTCTTGTGAGGCCTGCTCTCCTCTCCATCCCATTGCCCCCCCTCCCCTTTGGCGGCCCATTGCTCTTTTCATACAGGTGGGGGAGATGGTATGCGGCAGTGGGCCTATCGTTAAACAGAGAATAAGCCATCAGAGGAATCAGCAGCTGTTACACAGGCAGAGCAGGGGAGGAGCACGCTGTAAGTAAGTAACAAAGACCCCTGGGTCAGACCACTTGAGTGCGCTCCTCCCCTGTTGTCCTGCTGTCCCTGCTGTCCTGCTCTTCTTTACAGATGCTGATTCCTCTGCCGGTTTATCCTCTGTTTGACACCGAACCACCCACAGGTAGGCATGGTGGAGGTGGGGAGAGAGAGATGTGATGGTGGTGGGGGAGAGAGAGGTGATGATGGGGGAAGAGATTGGTGATGGTGGGGGGGAGAGAGAGGTGATGATGAGGGGAAGAGATTGGTGATGGTGGGGGAGAGAGTTGATAATATTTGGGGGGAGAGAGGTGATGGTGGGTAAGTTGTGATGATGTGGGGGAGAGGAGAGGAGAGGAGGGGAGGGGGAGAGATAAGGGAGAGTGATGATGAAGATGAGTGGGGTAGATGAGGAGAGGGAGAGGATGAATATGATGGGGAGGGGGAGAGAGGATGAGGAGGGATGATGAGAGTGAGGATCAGGGGGAGGATGGGGGAGGGAGTAAACAATTGCAGTCAGTATTAATATTAATGGGGCCCTGAATTTTTTTTGCACAGGGGCCCGCGCATGTGTAGCTACGCCACTGCATACAGCAGATTATTTCGTTATAAGTCCAGTGTGTGATTACATCAACTGCAGTGATGTGGTAGTCATTTTCTGGACTTATCTCTGTTATTTGCTACTATGTTCACTAATATCTGGGTTACGGTACAGTACGTAGCTTTCATGTGATGGAAAAAAAACTATGACTATGACTTTTTATTCTTTAAATACCTGAAGGCACAATTTAGCAATGCAATATCTATTCAATAATTCTGTAACTTTCAATAAAGAATAGATTTTTTTTCCTAATCCTATAATTCATCCTTTTCTGAATCTCAATTTAAAAAAAAAAAAACCATTGTACTTTAGATATAATTTATATACCTCTTCATTGTGGAAAATAATATGAAAAGGTTATGTTTAATGAGCTTTAATGGCAAATCTTAATAGACAAAATTTGACAGCTCATAGTGCATCAATACCTCAACATGGTCTGTTCCCACTAAGAAACTGCATGCTCCATGTACCATACATTATTTTAAAACATGTTCTCTTCACATACAATTAGGTTGAGCACAATAATTAAGTATCTCCTTCTATCGTTTTTGAAATGCCCTCTTCTTCTAATGTGTGAAGTAGGCAGAGAATGTCCCACAAAGTAACCATTTCTGCTGGATGTCTGAGGGGCACAAAGAGGACAACAGACATGCATCTTATTCTGCTTTAACGTCCACACAAATTAAGCTGAAGTAGCCTAACAGTCCTGCACCTTTAAGAAATAAACCAAATCAGACAAATAAAGTGTAGCTCCCATTGAACTTTACCCACACTTTTTCATGATTATCAAAAGCCTCAAGTCTTAACTATTGATTCAAAGCACAGCTAATCTAGATTCTGAACTTTCTCCAAGAACCTTTACCAATTCAGCCCAAAGCTGTTCAGATTTGTTAAACTTGCGTTCCTTTCTTAATTTATATAGAAAAATAACTTGGCACAGTGATTAAGTGAATGAAGGAAATTGCAGCTCTAAAACCCAATAATAATTACATTTGAATGCAAGAACATGTACACAGAAGAATAATGGGGAGCGCTAGAAAGTGTTAAAAGTGTGCATCAAATTAGTGCAACATATAAAACAGTAGTGAAAAAAGTGTAATAAAATGAATACATGGATTCATCTATCTATTATAGTTATGTTCTCTTTTCTTCAAAAAACTGCAAGAACCTAATTTCTTCCTCAAAAGATAATGATATCCAATAGCATAGATTGTATAGATTCAATGGTTACACTCACATTTCAAATATTTATCACAGGCAATATACAGGGGTCTTTAGGGGGTGATCTTCGGTGGTCATATGCTGTCCAGATGTTCAGTGTCTCTTTCCCCTTCCTCTCATAATCTTGTAATCTCACCCCTCCCCCTTTATTTCTTCCTGACCCCATGGCTTGTATCCAATTCCTGGCCCCATGCTCTTAACCCAGTACTGTCTCTTATGACCCTTGACCTCTCCACTCTCCATGACTCAACCCCCACCACCAAAATCGTCCTTTCCCCCACCTTCACCATGCCCCTTCTCATACTTCCCCCATGCTCATTCCCCTACACCAACCCAATGCTCCTTCGCCCACACCCACCCCATGTCCCTTTGCTCTCATCTCCCCCATGCACATTAACCCACACCTCCCCATGCCCATTGTGTGCAAGAGATGGGGGCTAATGTTGTGTATGGAGATGAAACGCCTTACTGCGGCTTAGTTTATTTATTATCAAATAATTTTCATATCAAAATGTTTAGCTTGTAAAATTAAATATACTAAAACATATTGGCTTTTTTACATTTATAAAGAAAAAAATATATTTTTACGAGAATTCTATTTCACAATAAATTAAGGAAAAAGAAAAAACAACGCACAACTCATAGTATAGTACATTCCATTATATTGAAGTGAAGTGAAGGTGAAAAATATCGCACGTACATCAATACTAAAAACAGGCAATGCATACAATATGGCACGTTACCAACAGCAGCATTCAGCAGGTCCTCTCATTCGATGGACATCAGAATCCAGCATCTGCCGGTCACTGATAGATTCCGACGTGAATGGGTCTGTTCCTCTCTCTCAGGGGTTGACGCTAGTCCGGAGAACAGTGGATAGAGGAGCAGCTCCTGTGTGGCACCCGCCCGTGTACCGGAAGCAAGTCCCGGCTGAATTTACATGCGGTCGCCCGTTAGACGTCACTAGACCAACGTCATATATATGTGACAGTCAAGAGGAGTTACGGGCCAAAGAATGCTGTCAGGGGTTGATGCAAATGCTCAAATAAAGTCCATAATGTCAGTGTGCCCAATACACATCCTACGCGTTTCGTATTGATTCAATACTTCTTCAGGGATAATCAAATATATTGCAGACTGATATTTAAATACCCTGCAGTGACATACGATTGGTTAGAACTGGGGAGTGGTTCCACCAATAACAATGGTCCACACAGGTGTACCAAATCATCAAAAGTTTATACAACAATGTTAAAATACAATTTAATAATTTAGAAATTTAATAATATAAAAATTGAATAAAAACAATCATAATAATCTACACACTGAAATGAGATAAAAACAACATTAGTGTAAGTACAAATCACAAAATATATAATTGGACATATATAGTGAAACTGAAATATGAAAAATCATGAAGGTAAACAACAAAATAAACCAAATGGTTAAAATATAAAATATATTATCTAGAGACAAAATATCAATAAGACATATAATCCTATCAAATGATAGGGCATTCTGACACAATAGATTGGTAAAAAGGATCCACTAAGAAATTACACTAGTACAAATGTTATAAAATATATAAATAAATACTGCAAATATATTAAAAATATATATTAGATAAAAGGATGAAGCCTATCAATAAATCTAAATTAATATAAAGACCAAATGTCTAGTTCATCATTAAAACCTCCAGGTGCTAAAGTATGCATATTAAAGATCCAAAAGCCATCTTGTTTGGAGATGGCTTTTAACCTATCACCTCCTCTACATTAGGTGTTGGAGGATAAGAGTAGGGGTTGAAAGAGAAGGTGTATAAATCTTGGAGGGCAGTATAGCATTGAAGATTAAGCAGCAGATTAGAAACAGAGTCTATAGATGTGTACAAATTGGCAGAACATCTAGAAAGTCAAGTTCTCACAGTTTACACGAGCAAATCCTTAAGCCAATGTGTAATACGAGCTTGAGACAAAAGGTGGCACTGTGTGCTCATTTGTATGTCATTTCCCAGAATCCCTTGCTGCAGTGGAAGCGCTGTGTGCTGGGCGATAATGGTGAAAGACAGAGTTGCAGACCTGTCTAAGACATGCAAATGAACATACAGTAATATTTACAGTTGCTATATGCTTTACTGTGGAGGGTTTTTGTCACTTTTTTTTACCCACCATAACCTTAATAATTGTGGTGAATACCTACTCTTAGTCTCAAACCAGCATAGCCAGCAACCAACCTCACACTGATGATACCCATCAAGGTTGAAACATGTCTGTGAGTGGGTTTACTGGCTTTGCATCTCATCCCAGCCTCTGTCTAAAAGCTGTGTTTAAAGCAGTATGCATTGGCTTAAGGATTTGCTCGTGTAATACGAGCTTGAGACAAAAGGTGGCACTGTGTGCTCATTTGCATGTCATTTCCCAGAATCCCTTGCTGCAGTGGAAGCGCTGTGTGCTGGGCGATAATGGTGAAAGACAGGGTTGCAGACCTGTCTAAGACATGCAAATGAACATACAGGAATATTTACAGTTGATATATATAGATATATATATATATATATATATATATATATATATATATATATATATATATATATAAAAAGGCAAACCCCTCCCATAATTATTAGTCAAGTGAATCTGTTTAGAGTATTTAGGTGAGTCTATCTTGGCTGTGCCATATGGCTGCTTAACACCTTAGGTGTCACATATGAAGTGTCTGTGGTGTTAATATTGCAGGTCAATGCGAGGTGAAGACTACAAGAAGAATTGGACTCTGCACTTCAACAACAACCACCCTGCAACTTTGAGAACATGACTTTCTAAATGTCCCCGAAAAAACACAGAATAACTCAGACTCCCTGGGTCATCTATGCTGGTTGACCATAGATATATATATATATCCACCAAGGAGATGTTAATTAGATTTAAGTTGCAATTGGGGTTACATTTATAGAAGTATTCAGCTCAGACAGACATACCTGTGTGAAGAAATGAATCAGAATGTTAGTCCAGGTATTCAGTAAGGATCCATGATTAAAGATATTAAAAGATATGGAAAACCAGAGATGATCACTCCAATATTAACGCCTCAGACACTTCATATGTGACACTTAAGATGTTACACAGCTCTCTCTCTCATATATATCTATATATCTATATATGAAGTCGCCATTACCCATGCGATGAAACGCGAAGAGTTTCTGCCTATTCGAATGCACAATCTGCTGCACATCTGTAACTGGAAGCGGATGCATATCACCTATCTATGAATCCATGAGGTTTACAGCTATCTATCGGCGCAGTATCCAGCAAAGACCCTTTGGCACAGACTTTTTATGCGATTGTCCTAGTGACTTTTGTGAGTGAGCTGATTTTACCTTGTTTTGATTAAATCTAATATTTACAGAATTACTATATATATATATATATATATATATATATATATATATATATATATATATATATATATATACATACACACACACACACACACACACACACACACACACACACACACACACACACACACACACACACACACACACACACACACACACACACACAGAGAGATTTTACCAGATGGAGATCCAGGAAAAACGAGACAGCACACAGTCAGGGAAATCCAAAGTTGATGTATTCAGAATAAATACATAGGCACTGCATCCAACGTTTCGGTCATCAGAATGTGACCTTCCTCAGGGACGACCCTGAGGAAGGTCACATTCTGATGACCGAAACGTTGGATGCAGTGCCTATGTAGAATACATCAACTTTGGATTTCCCTGACTGTGTGCTGTCTCGTTTTTCCTGGATCTCCATCTGGTAAAATCTCTCTGTGTATGTGCATATATGGGATAAGCATCAGTGAATAATCTGTTTTCAGTGTACCAACTGCTTTTCATTTATATATATATATATATATATATATATATATATATATATATGGTCCTATGACATAAATTGTTAGTCCAATAAAAAAGGTATCACCTAATACTGAAGAACTCATTTATTCTGCACTATATATATATATATATATATAGTGCAGAATAAATGAGTTCTTCAGTATTAGGTGATACCTTTTTTATACATATACATATACATATATACACATTATATATATATATATATATATATATATATATATATATATATATATATATATATATATATATATATATATATATATATATACAGTATTATACACACACACACACACACACACACACACACACACACACACACACACACACACACACACATAGAGTATACTGCACCGACACACTTTATTCGAGCAAATACCCAGTATGTACCTGGCAGATACCTGGAATGCGCCGCTCCTCACCTCTGACAAGCCCCGTTGCGTTTGCCTTCCCAGCCTGGGTTCATGCCTGGCTGACGGGCGGCTGATCTGTTAAATGATAATGATTAGGATTTAATAGGCTGCAATGCTTCGCGTGTCTACCAGATGGCATAAATTCATGAATTGTAATGCAGTATATATATATATACTGTGCAGTATTGCAGCCAGCGGGAATAAAATGCTTCAATCCCTGCTTGGAAAATACCTCAATGCACTCGGGCAGAAAACCGTCACAAACCTCAATACACCCGGGTATACCCGAATTCGTGGGACTAGCCGAGCTCGAATAAAGTGTGTCGCCAGTGTATAAGCATGTTACTGCTTGCAGTTTTCTGGAGGATGCATTTTCACAATCTTTTACATTGATCACTGCATCATCAATTGCATCACATTCATCAACACCACCAGTGCCTCCACTGCCACCACTTAAATCACAGTCATTCACATCAGCAACATCCTCATCAGAATCCTCATTCAAACAAGGGATATTTGAATGGATGAATCAGCATCAGGTTCACTTCCAGCTCCTCAGTCATCAAGTCACTGAGACTTTCCCTATTTTTCAGCTGACTGTCTTAACAGCACTTCAGAGTCTTGTACTACTAATAGCAGAGCTTGATCGGCATTGATTAATGTTTTTGAATGTGAGAAGAATGATGTGCCTTTTGCAGATCTTATTGGGCTTGGCAGAAGTAACATCAGCTGGCACTGGTGGCACTGATACTGACTTTCCCTGTAACTGAATGTTTGGTTTACATTCTCAATCTGCTTCTCCACATTATCAATTTTAGTTTTAGTAGTACAGTACTAGCTTTAGGCTTACTTAAACTTCCAGATCACAGTTTAAAGCTCTTTAATGCTGGAGGTTCATTGTCTAGGCAGGGGGATGAGATTCAGTGTCATTATCCTTCGACTGATTATTGCTGTGACTGCTGTTACTAGGCGCACCAGCAGCACTACTTTTCACTGATTTAACTTTATCCTCATCACCACCACAGCAATCACAACCAAAACTACGTTCCACTTCTTTTTGCCCCTGCATGTCTACTTTCCAAAAGTTTCTTAAAACCACTAAAACTGGTATTAGACATGTTGTTGTTTGTTAACTTGTTATATATACTGCTTGGATTGCCAGTCTAGGTTGGACAGACTCGGATGATCTGCTGCTCTACAAGCCTACTTCTACTGCTACAGCCTGGCACTAGTGACACAGTTCTCCTCTCTGCTCAACCACTTTTTTTTTTCCAAACGTTTTTTATTAGGCATTGATACATCACATTACAAATAGTGTAGAATTCTCTCAACATAATACCATAATAAATATTTTTCCTTTTTTGGTAACAGAGGGTTGAAAGAGGGGAGGGGGCTCTGAATGTCCACCCCAGGGTGTGGAAGACCGCTCGGGTCACTCAGTGGTCCCAGTGACTAGACTCCCGAAAAAGAGAAGAAAGAGGGGAGAGGGGGGGGGGGAGCAGGGTGGGGAGAGGGGGGTGGGGATACTTGGGATCTCCCCCACCCCCTGGTAGCACTTCTCTCACAACCTCTCAGCAATTCTCAGATAGTTGCCGGTACTGGGGGGGGGGGGGTGCGATAGATATATCCAGTGAGTCAGCCAGGGTTCCAATATGGTATAGAACCGCTCCGTTGAGTGGTTGAGGAATGCTGTCAGCTTTTCCATTAGCATAACATCGCTTAATCTCTTTCTCACAATTTGTATCGTAGGAGGGGAGATTTTCTTCCAAGAAAGCGCCACTGAGCATCTGGCTGCAGTTAAAATGAAGGAGATTAATTTCAATACTGGGCGGTCAATCTCATCTATTGGCCTGCCCAGTATGTAGGTCAGTGGATCTAAATGGTTTGTAAGGTCTGTGACCTCTTTTATTAGATTTTGGATTGTGAGCCAATATTTCTGAATTTCTGGACATAGCCACCATATATGGGCCTTGTCTCCTTTGAGTCCACAGCATCTCCAACATAGATCAGAAGCCAGAGGGTAGATTTGCTTCAATCTCACTGCCGTGAGGTACCAGTGGAACATTATCTTATATATGTTTTCTTTATTACTGGTGCATACGGAAGTTCCTGATGCCGCGTCCCATATATCTTCCCAGTCCTCGCTGTCTATTTCCATATTTAGTTCCGCTGCCCATTTGAGCATGTAATCATGTTTTGCAGAGCTCGCTTGTTTTTCTAAAACTGCACAGATTTGTGATATAAGTCCTTTTTGGTGCGTGGTCCTTTTTGGTGCGTGTCCTCCTGGCACAGTTTTTCGTATTGTGAGATAGTTGGGAATTCTAATGTGGGGGACAATTTTTGTAGGAAATGTCTAATTTGGAGGAATTTGAACGTGTCCAGGTCAGGGGCTATAAATTTGTTACGTAACTCTTGGAAGATCAGAAACTTCCTGTCGCTTAGCAGGTCGCGAATCGTTTCAATTCGTTTACTTGAGTATTGTTCAAATTGCCTGGTCTCGCATCCGGGAGGGAACTCTGGGTTATTATATAGTGGAGTGAGTTGTGAGCCAGGAGTCGAAAGTGCAAATTTGTTTTTGGATTTTTGCCATATGTTCCATGTGTGGCCCATAGCTCCTAGTTTGAATTTGCCGGCCCCCTTGTCGCTTCTGTCTGTTGCCCACAAGCTCACTTGCAGAGAAGGCATTTTAGCATAGTGAGATTCGATTTTTAGCCAGCATAGCTGGTCTGGGTCTGAGTTCCACTCAACCACTTGTTTTAATTGAGCTGCTCAATAGTACCTTGAAATATCTGGCACCCCCATACCTGCCTTACCCCTTGGCGTTGTTAGAACCGATCTTGCGACCCTGGGTCTTTTTCCTTGCCAAATAAATTTGAATATTCTGTTTTGGATATCTTTCAATTCCGACCCCGGGACCCGGATCGGAAGTGTCTGAAAAAAATATAATAATCTCAGGAGTGCGTTCATTTTAACTGAGATCATTCTTCCGATCCAGGATATTTGATATTCTCCCCATTTATCCAGATCCCTTCTAATTTTGTCAAAAAGGGGTGGATAATTACATTGGTACAGGGAGCGGTAGTCCTTTGATACATTAACTCCCAAATATGTTATGTATGAAGGGCTCCACCGGTAGTTGAAGTTTAGTTTTAATAATTGTATCTCTGATTCTGAGAGATTGAGATTCAGGGCTTCTGATTTGTCGCTATGTAGCCTGTTATCTTGCCGAAATCGAATAATTCCTTTTGTAGGTTGGGGAGGGAGGTATGGGGGTGGGTTAGTGTGAGGATAACATCATCAGCGAACAGGGAAATTTTGTAGCTGGTATCACCAATTAATATGCCTTGAATGTTGGCGTTGTCCCGTATTCTTGCCGCCAATGGTTCTATTGTCAGGGCAAAAAGAAGAGGAGACAGGGGGCACCCCTGTCTTGTACCGTTCTTTATCTCGAAGGCCTTTGCCGGACCTCCCGGGATTTTGACCATCGCCGAGGGGCTGCTATAAAGTGCTCTGACTCCCTCTAGGAATGAGTTATTAAAGCCAAATCTCTGCATTGTGTGATCAAAAAATATCCAGTCAATTCTATCAAACGCCTTCTCTGCGTCGAGACTTAACACGACTGCTTTGGAGCCCGTGATATGGACATGGTCAATTATGTTTATGATTTTGCAAGTATTATCGGAGGCCTGGCGGTTCTGGACAAATCCTACTGGTCGATGTTTATCAATCTGGGTAGGATTGGGTTCAGTCGATTGGCGAGGATCTTGCTGTACAATTTAAGATCATTATTTAGCAATGTGGAAGCTACCATAAAGGAGTTGAATACTGTCAGGAGATGGTGCTCAACCACTTTTCTACCCATCAACCCACCACTGCCAGCTCATTAGCTACTCCACTAGCTGGTATATACCTACTACTAGTAGTAATATATATATATATATATATATATATATATATATATATATATATATATATATATATATATATATATATATATATATATATATATATTAGAAAGCAAAAATTCCATGCATGTGACATGATTCAACCTGTCAATAATAGAATGCAGATGCTGTAAAGTGGTAGCTATATTAACAAATGTTAAACAAATCAACTTGTTAATTGTATTCAATGTATTTATTATAAATTATACTACAGCTAAATGCTAATGGTACAGTGCATAGTAGTTATACAGTACTTTGACATTAACTCTGGTGGGTGGGGTGCTTGTGGACACTGGATGGTAACAGATGGATATAGGACAGTTATCCATGGCAGTTTGGCTTGCTGACAGTTGGCCACCAGCATAGATGACCCAGGGAGTCTGAGTTATTCTGTGCTTTTTCAGGGTAATGTCAACAACTGTAACCTATGGCCTTAACCCTAATCCTAACCTTAACCTCTAACTCTAATATTCCTAACCTATTCCGCACATATTGATCTAAGGATTAACCCCTTACTACCTGCCTTTACCAAAGTTCACTGGTGCTGTGAATGGCTAATTAATTTACAGTAAGTAATATTAATGTATTAATGTTAATTTAACTAATACAGTTGTACACCTCCCTAATACCTTTGAGCTTTATCTGGTATATTGTACTTTAATAATGTCTACAATGGGCGAGTGATTGGAAGCATTATTGGCATCCCACTTCATTCGATCCTGATGGTTCACCATTAACCCTCCAGCATAAATACTACCCTTTGACTCTAGCTATAAAGGGGATGACCAACATGATACAATATGTAGTATTCAATATACCTAGAGTGTTGCAGACAACTTATGGTTGTTTGGCGTTGTTGTGCAGCTCCCCATACATGGCTTAAATTCCAGCTTGGTTATGTGATAATGTATCCATTTTTTACTAACAGTAATGAGTCACGCATCCATTGCCTTGACATATAATTATTGATTTTTGCAAATGCTTTGACGTCACTCACATACATTGTTATTATGTTTTTATTAGGTGCTGGTATTTACACAATCATTTAAATATTTCACAGTATTTGCTATGTAACACATATTCACACACCCCCCTCTGGCACACTGCAGATCTTACAGCTTCCCACCAGCAGGCAATTCTTAGGGCCTTCACCTTCAGCATGTACCCTGGACCTTCACTCCAAGCCAAGGGCACCTGAAGCAGTCTTAGCTCTTCCCTTACTCCCTGGTGAAGTAAGAGGTATAATCCCACTCCACTCCTCTTCCCTTAGGGAGGGAGGACAAACTGACAGAGCCCTGCACAGTTTGTTGGGGTAGACCAGTCTCTCTCAAGGGTAGAGGCAACTGCTGAATTTGGTGTGTGCAGCTCCTTAAGTACAGGAAAAGCAGGAACCAGATCTGAGTCCCTGATTGGACACATAGGCCTAGTTGCACAGCCTCCCCTGTGAATCACTGAAGCTACTAGGAGTGGGGAAAACCCAGGATTGGTCCTGCGTTGACCAGGGCTTACTGCCAGGAGAAGGGCAAATTGGTAGCCAGAAACCTACATCTAAAAATGTACTTGTTTTCTTCTGGGGTGTGCAGGGATGTTTAGCAGCAAGGCAGAACTGCATCTAGCAGGCTTTTTTTCTTCATGTTTGTGGGCTTCCACAGAGGGTGTCTTTTTAGCTCTCTAATCACTTCTATTTGTTGTCTTGAGAAAAGGCTTGTGTGAAAGTCGTAACGTTTATGAATGAAAACATTTTTTTCCAACATTCAAAGTATGCGAGTGCCTGCATTTATCCACCTAATTATATAGTTGTATACAGTCACACACAGTGAAGGATACGAGAAAGAGAGAGAGAGAGAGACTAGTGAGTAAGTGAGGTAAGGTGATGAGATTTTCCTATCCTGAGTGTGCTGCTGTTATTGCTGTGGAACTGGCACTGGCAGGCACTATGGTAGTGGCTGGCATTGGTAGGGTGTGAAACTAATTGACACAACGTTGTTGATGTTAATATTATTATTACTATTAATATGCTGCTATATAAAATAATAGATACAGACAGTACAGTAGAGCCCAGGCCAATGAGTCCAGGCCCCAGCCCAGGGAGTCTACACAGGCAGGGGTCAGTCAGTAAATGCTACTAGTTTTATTAAGTAATTAATGTTATGATCTAATCCAGGGGTGGGGAACCTTTTTTCTGCCAAGGGCCATTTGGATATTTATAACATCATTCGCGGGCTATACAAAATTATCAACTTAAAAATGAGCCTGCTATATTTGGTCAAACATTTAATTAACTCACCCCTAATGTGATGGCTGGAACTGCTTCTCTTTGGTGAGGCGTGTGATGTTAGCTGGCATTGATGATGTTGCTACTCGCAACTGGTTTTCCAGATTTGGGTGGGTGACTGACTGACACTTGGGTGGGTGACTGACTGACACTTGGGTGGGTGACTGACTGACCCTTGGGTGGGTGACTGACTGACACTTGGGTGGGTGACTGACTGACACTTGGGTGGGTGACTGACACTTGGGTGGTGGGTGACTATGACTGACTGTAGGTTGGTGTCTGTATTCTCTCACACACACAAATCGGAGCAGGGGGGAAATCACACACTCTCTCAGACCCTCTCACTCACTTTCAGACACTCTCTAAACAAGAATGACAATCAGCTGCAAGAAGTGGCAATTTGAGATGCATGAGGGACGGTCTGACAGCCTAGATCACACTGAGTAATTTTATGGGGCACAGATCATAGGGGGGGGTCTGCAAAAGTTAATCATACAACATGTAGTGAAGTCAAGGAGACCAATGATGCTGGGATTAGGTGTCAGGCCTGGTGGTGTCCCAGGGCCCTCCTGCCCTTCCCCTGTCAGGGCCCTGCATAGCTCCCTCTCATCTTACACTGCGGCACTGCGGAGCAGGTTCCCTCCTCCGCAGTTGCTGCCCGGTGTGGGGAGGAGGAGGAGAGATGGTAGTGAGGTGTCTCTCCCTCCGAGCCTCTTATACCCCATTCCCCAATCCCCACTCCTCTTATACCCTCTCCCCCCCCCGGAGCGCTGCTTACCTGCGCCGCCCTGGTGATACTCAGGTCCTTCATCACCTCAAGCGGCTGCTGTTCTGGACTTGGACGTGCGCCTGGGGTGGAGGGGGGGGGGAAATCGGGGCAAGGGAGGCATGGAGCAGACTTACCACTTGCTCAGGGTGATCAGATTTTCAAAATGACAAACCGGGACACATTAAAAAACTATTTATAAAACAAATTACATCACGTGACGCACCCCGTTGCCATGACAACGAGACACTGACGTCAGGCGGTGACATGTTGCCATGACAATGTGGCATCACGTGATGCCTCGGCGCCATAATACGTCCCGTTGTCATGTCAACTTGAGGCCACGTGACGTCATGGAGCGTCTCGTTATGGCAATGGGCATTACATGACGTCGCGCAGCCATGTTGATGGAATTTGGAGGGGAGGATACAGCCACACACAGACAGTGTCCGTGACACAGTGACCGTGACACAGTGACCGTGACACAGTGACCGTGACACACACACAGACACACACACAGACACACACAGAGACAGTGAGAGACACACACACAGAGACAGTGAGACACACACACACACAGTGACAGTGCCAGACACACACAGTGACAGTGCCAGACACACACAGTGACAGTGACACACAGTGACAGTGACAGTGACACACAGTGACAGTGACACACAGTGACACACACACACACACACAGTGACACACACACACACACACACAATAAGCCCACCTCTGCAAACAGACAAAAATAAGGCCTCTCCCCCCCTTGGGGTGGGTAAGGTGCCTGGGAGGAGGTATAAGGGGGCATGTGGGTTACCTGGGGCCCGTGGATGGGCTGCTGGAGCAGCATAGATAGCCATTGCAGATGAGACTGGCAGGCCCGCGGAGCCTAAAGGGAAGGACAGAGGGGCGGAGCCTAAGGAGCCCGGCATTACTGTTGGAGAGAAGGGAGGGGGCAGTGCTGAGGGAAGGGGAGGCCCGGCTTGCACCCTACACTTGCTCCATGTTGGAAGAGTCGGGCCAAAAAAAAAAAAATCTTGGCAGAGTGACAGCACGGGCAGCCAATCAGGAGAGGGGGAGGTTTTTTTTTTTAAAAACCTTTCTTGCAGGCTTGCTTCCCGGGGGCCGGACCAAATGATTTTGCGGGCTTTATTCAGCCCGCAGGCCGGACGTTCCCCACCCCTGATCTAATCCAATATTTACATTGACAGCACAGCACTAGTACGACAGCAGCAGCAGCAACCCAGTAAGCAACCCTTAACAAGCCAAACCCAAGAACACAATGACTTCGACCCGAGGCTACTATTTATACTTTGTTTGTGAATTTAGATTTTTTTATTCATAGAAATCCATTTGAAATTTTGGATGTTTAGAAATCCAAATCAGTTTGCAAATTCAGTGATAGAAAATAAAGTGAATGTGCCTTTTTGACACTGATTTGCAATAATCCACAACTCAATTTAAATTTCTGCAGAAACTTTGCCCATCTCCAATTATTAGCTGCCTTTCCTATATTGATCTAAAGCAAATGTGTTAAGACACTTATTTGATCTTAAATATTTTTCTATTTTTCTCTAATAGCTTATGAAATCATTTTTAGAAAAAAGAAAAACATATGCCTTGTTGAATTTTAGTTTTTTCTCAGAGAATTGTATCTTGCCTAATACTTTCAAATGTTGCCTTTTTTGCATTTACACCAGAATTGCTTATTCATGATGAAAAAACATATTCCAGACAATATTTTCTAATATCTTGACTCTTAATGAGTTATTGTTAAGATCACTGTCTCTAAGGTCTTCACCTCTGGTCGAAATCATACCCTACCCTCCCCCTCCAAATATGAAACTGCTGCAGTGTAAGCAACACTGAATATGACATGTTAAAAACGCTCTATACGTTTTGCTTTCTTTCAGTTGTACTAAGATCTATATCCAAAACATATTTTATCTAATTGACCAGATAAATATTAGAAGTATGTATGTACGGTATGAGCCTATGTAAGCCACTGGATCCTAAACTAAAATCAAAATTCATGGACAAAACCATATTTCCACAGAAAAAAACAAGCTGTCATTAAAAAGGAATAATAAATTCTGATCATATTGCTGAAATACAAAGACATAAACTATATACCCCATACTTTATTACATTTTAAAGTAAAAGCACCTATTGGGGCCTATATACTAAGCACCTTTTTTTTCTGTGCACTTTAAAAAATCAATAAAAAGTGTGTTCAAATCATGCACTAAGTTTAACTTGGTGTAAACCCTAAAAAAGACTATTAATGTAAGCGCAGAATAAAGTTGCTTTGCATCAACCCCAAAAATATATTTGACTCAGCGCATGTTTTATTATTTAGGCTTAGAAAATATATTATTTTTACAGTAGAGCTATTACAGCTAATGCTACACTAATGATATTTACTAGTGTTGTACCAGGTCCTATATTTTTCTAAAACAGGGTAACTGGTAGCCATGCAAAATGAATCATTTTACTCGGACGGGTACCTGGTTGGCACTTACCTGCAGGGTGAGGAAGACCAATGTGGAGGGTGAGGAGGACCGTGGCGACATCTGGGAGCAGCAGCAGACGTCCTGGTGGCGGTGGCAGCTGTCGAAGTCCTTGTGACCAAGGAGGAGCCGGCTGTCCAATGGGAACGCTCCTGCTCCGGTCACATGGTTCCCCATCTCACACAAGCATCGGGGAAAGGTTGGAAGTGCGGCGCAACTGCGCATGTCTGAAAGAAGCTCCCGGATATTTGGTTCCAAAAAACTTTATTGACACACACCAGGGCTACACCAGCATCTCCCCCTCAACGCGTTTCACCCTTACGCAGAGGGCTTCGTCTTGGAGTGGGGAGAAGTGGTGAAAGCCCCTTAAATACCTAAAAGCCCGCGAAAGCGGCATTAAAAATTTAACCCCTTCAGTGCTTATAGCCCAACAGCTAATATCAATGCTATTGATTCTTAATGTCTGTACATCTTGCTTTAGACATATTCCAAGCATAAACAGCATATTAAATGTATAAACAGACATACCTAATTGCAAAAAAGATAAGACTGTTTGGCAGCACATTCCAGGTATATAAATACAGTAAAATACTGTTCTCAACACTGCAAAAGATATGGGCTCAACACTTAGTTCACATTAGACAAGGTCATACACTTGCTAATTTTAGACACATTTATTAACCCATGACTTATAGACCAGTGAACGAAGGAAAGGCAGATAAGGAGAAAAGAAAAGGGGATGGGAAACCAGGAAGCGGGGAGGGGAAACAAAGGGGGGGGGAGGGGAGGGGTGGGGAAGGGGGGGAAAAGGAAGGGAAGGGGGGGCAAGTAGGAAAAAAAGGGGGGGGGGAAAGAAAAAATGGAGGGAGACAGTGCGGAGACTAGATCAATGCAAAATACACACCAGACGTTCCGTTCTAAAGAGGACTATAATGTATAACTATGAGCATTCCTCATTTGACACTCCTAAAAACATATTTTAGAGAAAACACCTTAGATCCCAATCCACATTAAGTCCATTGGGTTGTAACGTGTTAAGTGTGTGGATCCAGTGCGCCTCCCTTTGATGTAGGAGCTTAGTTCTGTCTCCCCCACGGGGGGGGCGGACTATGTGTTCTATAGCGCAACAACTGAAGTTGTCCACAGAACCCAGTGGACAATTGTTAAAGTGGATTGGGACCGGATGTGTCATGTCTAGATTCTTTATGAGCCTTAGGTGTTCTAAGATGCGGATTTTTAAGGCTCTACTGGTGAGCCCCACATACTGTTTCTTACATCCGCATTGTAGCAGGTATACAACATAGTTAGTCTGACATGACATAAAAGTTTTTATCTGATATTTACGTGTTTCCTCTTTGTCTGAGAAATGTGTAACTTTCTTCATTTTGGGACAGATCTTACAATGCCCGCATTTGAATGATCCAATCAGTTTTGGAAAAAAAGACAATTTGTTTTGGTTGGTATTGGTTGTTTTCAACAAACTGGGTGACAAGATATTCCCTAGCGTTGTAGCTCTGCGAAACACTATTTTGGGTCCCACACATGCCATTTGTTTTAATAAAGGATCTAATGATAGTGTGGCCCAATGTTTGCGTATAATCGTTTTAATTGAGTTCGCTTGATCACTATAATTTGTAATGAAGAATGGCGCTTCTGTGTTCTCGGCCTTGGTGTCTATCTGTGTATTCCTGGCTGACATATTAGTAAGGGTATTCCTATCAATGTTTAATGCATGCTGGTATGCTTGGTCAAGATCTGCACCATTATACCCCCTCGACAAGAACCTCTCTCTCATCTCGTTCGCCCTGTGGATAAAGGCCTCCAATGTGGAGCAGTTCCGGCGCAATCGCAGGAACTGCCCCTTTGGAATGCCTCTAACCAGAGGGCGTGCGTGACAACTCTTGTAATGAAGCAATGAATTCCTGGCATTCTCCTTTCTGTAAATGTCTGATTGAATATTATACTCCATATCTACATATAGATTTAAATCTAGAAAACAAATTTGGTTTTTATTATATGTGTGAGTAAACTTCAAGTTAAGAGTATTGTCTGCCAGGTATTCAAAAAACTTCAATAGGTCCTCCTCTCCACCACTCCAGATCAAAATCAGGTCGTCAATGTAGCGCTTGTAAAACACCACATGACGCCTGAAAGGATTGGAATCTCCAAACACGTGGGACATCTCCCACCAACCCATGAACAGGTTGGCGTAGGAGGGGGCAAAGGATGTCCCCATTGCTGTCCCACGTGTTTGGAGATAATACTGCTGGTCAAAGAAAAAATAATTGTGCGTGAGTGAAAATCTAATACTATCAAGAATAAAAACTATGTGTGCTGGCGAAAGAGTGGAGTGATGTTGTAAAAAGTGCTCAGTGGCTGTAAGGCCGTGCTCGTGATTGATGATGTTGTATAAAGAAGCTACATCCAGGGTGACCCAGATGTAGCTGGGGTGCCAAGTGAGAGGTGCTAAAAGGGATAAAACGTGCTTGGTGTCAATAATGTGTGAAGGTAAAGAAACAACCAGTGGCTGCAAAAAGTGATCTATGTATTGTGATAAATGTTCACCCAGGGAACCAATAGATGAAATTATGGGTCTACCTGGGGGTGCAGTGAGTGTTTTATGTACACAAGCATCAGCTGATTGCTCTGTTCTTGCTGCTCCCGCCAGCTGAATAAGGACTGCCACAGCCACCGGACATCTGCTGCTGCTCCCAGATGTCTTCCTCATCTTCCGTCACTGGCTGCAGGTAAGTATTGAACTATTTTCAGCTGCCCTGAAATTACCCGGCATCGGTTCCAACCTGGTGCCTGTCCCAGCCTGGTTAATTTCCGGGTAGATGAAAAAGCGCCGGGTACTGGGTAATTTCCGGGTACCCGGTACATCAATAATATTTACTAATATGAATTCTAAATAAAAAAATACTCATGATTCTGTTTTTATTTAAAATGCATCAAACCGTTTTTCTAACAATTTCAAACAACAAATTATGTGTCATGAATATGAAGTCTTTGTACAGATTATGCACATTTTTTTAAATAGCTTGTTAAAACTGATACTTTGAAGCACAATTTAAAAAACAAAAAAAGTACATAGGCGTCATACTGATTTATAAATGTAAAAATCAAAGTTTGTCATATAATGCCCATAGTATTTTGTTCAACTTGGAAATCTGTTCGAACTAACACAAACACAAAGCATTGTTTGTATCAAAGTTTCCTGACTGTAAAACCAGTGCACCAGATTTATCTAAGGAACATTATTTTGCTCCAGTTTTTCAGACGGGATACCTTAATAAATAGACCATAAAGTAATCAAACAAAACTTATGTTGCCCTACAAGTCAACAAATCTTTTATTGCAAAACATACTATTTTCTGTTAGAAATTAAAACAATATCAAAGCAGGATGTAATTTCTCCCCAGAAGGACTTGGATAGACTGGAAACTTTGGCAGGTAAATGGCAGATGAGGTTTAATACAGAGAAATGTAAGGTTATGCAATTGGGAAACAAGAATAAACAGGCGACTTACAAAGTAAATTGGAATAAATTGGGGGAATCCTTGATGGAGAAGGATTTAGGAGTGCTTGTAGACAGCAGGCTTAGCAATAGTGCCCAAAGTCATGCAGTAGCTGCAAAGGCAAACAAGATCTTTTCTTGCATTAAATGGGAAATGGATGGAAGGGAAGTAAACATAATTATGTCCCTTTATAAAGCATTAGTAAGACCACACCTTGAATATGGAGTACAATTTTGGGCACCACTTCATAGAAAAGACATTATGGAACTAGAGTGAGTGCAGAGAAGAGCCACCAAATTAATAAAGAGGATGGACAATATGATTTATGAGGAGAGGCTAGCTAAATTAGATTTATTTGCATTAGAAATGAGGCGTCTAAGAGGGGATATGATAACTATTTACAAATATATTTGGGGACAGTACAAGGAGCTTTCAAAGGAACTATTCATCCCAAAGGCAGTACAAAGGACCCAGGGTCATCCCTTAAGGTAGGACGAAAGGAGATTTCACCAGCAACAAAAGAAAGGTTTCTTTACAGTAAAGGCAATTAAAATGTGGAATTCATTACCCATGGAGACTGTGATGGCAGATACAATAGACATCTTTTTAGAAAGGAAAGGTATACAGGAATATACCAAATAAGTAAACATGGGAAGAATGTTGATCCTGGGAGTAATCTGATTACCAATTATTTTCCCCCTTCATTAGATGATATTTCACTGGGGTTTTTTGGTTTCCTTCCTCTGGATCAATATACTGTAAGTACAGATATACAGTAAGTACAGATTAGGATAAAGTATCTGTTGTCAACATTTAGCATAGGTTCACCTTGATTGACACGTCTTTTTTCAACCTCATCTACTGTACAACTATGTGACTATGTAATTTTTATATCTAAAAAATAAATAAACAGGATTCTTTCTTGTGACTATAAAGATGCATATATCCATGTATACAGTATATTAGTACTATTGCACATATGAAAATGCAACAATTGATAGGCAATAAACATGTCGAAATATGCATTTACAACTCTGTAAAGTGTAATCAAAAGTGCATACTGTATATTATATAGGAGGGTGTCAGACTTCACTCAAACAGGTAAGCACAAGATATAACTATTCCCTGTGCTTTTGTTGCACTGCTGTATTTTAAACCACAATAATCAGTCATGTTTTTATCCATAATTTAGATACTATTTTATCATGTTTTAGATCAAAATAGTTTGGGAATGTTTCAATGTTGCACATTTTAAATAAGATTTGTACATAAAAATATATATATATATATTTTAGCTGAATGTTTCATAATGCAAAATACATTTTATAAATCCTTGAGAATTGAATATTATTTTTTAATGATTATTATACTATGATTTATGCAACTTATATGCGCATTTTGATAAATTGGTTACGTGCTATGCTTACAGGCATGTTTTTCTAATGGCGCATGGATATTACTTTAAGATGCAGCCACATGAATCCGACCACTTACCTGGGAAAATACTTGGGCTATCTCACAGTAAATGCCGGGAGATTTCTGTGAGATTCTGCAGCCAGACTAATGGCCCATCTGATTAACACTGCGAGGGCCTTGCATTTGAATGGGATTGCAGGGACCCCTACTGTGTTAATCTGGCTGCAGAAATCTCACAGAAATCTTGCAGCATTTACTGTGAGAAAGCCACAGATTTTCCAAGGCAAGTGGTCGGATACATGTGGCTACATCCATCTGTAAATGGCCATCAAAACTTGACATAATAGAAGGATAATACTGTTATGCTATTGCCTGTCATAGGGACAGAGGAAACTGTGCACAGCTGAAGTGAGAGGAATTTGTAGAGCTGTCCATGTACTTAATAGACCTTATTGAAGCAATTGTATCCTATTTGTTTGTATTTTAATAATTTACACAAATTAATTGATATGAAATGCAGGATATATAAAGGTATATTGTGTTATTCATTATCTCTATATTATAAAAGATTTTAGGAATCAGCAACACCAAATTTTGATAGTTAAAATGAATATGCCGTGGTGCATGGAAACCCAAGGGACCCCTAAATCCCTCAATGAACATTAGGAAAAATAATGGTATCATGCACTCTATTGTAGACAAATACTCTATGAGATCCAGATAATTAGAGCAATATAATTATAGTCATAGTATCTTATACATAAATATATTTTTTAAATAAACAATGCGTGGTGCTGTGATATAAAAATGAAATCATCAAAGAAATATCAAGATTACTTATCAACAGCTCTCACGAAGTCTGGCACAAAAAAGTTGGTAATGCGAAGTGGTGACATACTGTAAGAGACGGTTTAAAAATTAGTTGAAAGTAGTGAAGTACACAAAGAAAAAATCTAATAAAAAAAAAACAGAATTATTTATAGAAAAACATAAAACATTTCAGTAAAAACTTGCAGTGATTCCCTTTAAGGGAGACAAAAAAATCAAAAATAACCTTATTATGTTACCAGCAAAGCACAGGCAGACAAATACTGTGGGAAAAAAATCAGAGAAGCAGATGAAAGTCTGTAGCATTGGAGTGCCTGTAGTCCTTGTATTGCTCATACAAGTTCCAGCTGATTATGTTAGGGTTATCTCTACACTATTTTGGTAAAAGGAAGATTGAAGATACTGTAGTTCAAGTTGATATAATTTTAGATCCAATTGGCACTAAAGCCGGATACGGTAAAGCAAAACTTCTGTAATATTGCCAAAAAGTATGCCTATTTTAATAGTACAATACATCAATGTTGCTGTGCTAAAAATAACACGTTTCATCGGTCCGTTAAAATTTTTCATAATATTGCATTTTTTATTTTGCATTACCAAAATGTTAACACCAGCACTTTGTATCACCTGTTTCAGGCTGGCTTTGCCCTATCTTGCCTATGTACGGTATATTGGCCATTATATACTGTATATGTAATGCAAGATAAGCTAAACAAGCATGGAATAGGTGATAACATATTACTTTATATACATTACAGTACATATTAACCCAAGTAGGAACTGAGTTTGAAGCAGGGGAATCTGATTCAATTCCCGGTGTTGGCTCCTTGTGACCTTGGGCAAGTCACTTTATCTCTCTGTGCCTCAGGCACCAACCAATAGACTGTAAACTCCACGTGGCAGGGATCTGTGCCTGCAAAATGTCTCTGTAAAGTAAAACTAGGATCTGTGCCTGCAAAATGTCTCTGTAAAGTAAAACTAGCAGCGCTATACAAGAACATCCTAAAAAAAATAGTCAACTACTCATGGGTTTCGATGAACGGCTGACCACAAAGGGCTAAAAACAGGTTCATTTAAACAAAATGACACTGTGGTGGTAGTTACCTTGGGGAGGGTTGTTCGACCTCCTGGGGTGTAGGTTATAGGTTTAGCCCCTTGTTTGCATAGCACTAAGTGAGCACAATGCTTTACTAGCCACTAAGGTAGCCAAGGGGTGTAGGTAGTATAGTTTAATATTGTTAAGTTAAGTAAGCCAATGTGCATTATAGGTCACTATTGAGTGCCAATGTGGCTATCTAGGTCTCCATTGAAAGGGCCTAGGTAGCCAAAATGCCAATCAATGATTTAAATATTTTACATTTATTTTTCATTAATTTTTAAATAGTGGAGTTTTTTGAATACGTTCTTTTTTTGTATTTTGAATGGTTAAAAGCCCTATTAGCCTTTCAACCCCTTGTTTACCTTAGCAGCTAGTAACGCATTGTAGGGTAATGCTTTATTAGCCACTAAAGAAGCCAAGAAGGGTAGGGAAATATTTTTGGTGGGTGTTTTAACACCTTTGATGCCCGTGGTATACCTTGGTAGCCACAGGCATCAAAGGGGTTAATGTTATTTCTACCATAGGGTAGTGATTATCTGTGATAATAGATATTACAGAAGCCTATGCAAAAATATTATTAATGCAATAGCTATGTGGTAATAAATGCATTATTAACATGCTGTTAATTCCCACATTGCGACTATGGGGAGAATATCGCACTTGTTAAATTATTTATGCAATTTTTATGACTTTTTTTTTTTTTAGTTTTTTTTTTACTTCAATAGTTTCATGTGGCAATCTCTAATTACCTAAAGAACTGCATAGCTGCCGGTCAATTCGTTCTCCGTCTATAGTTTGGCGACATCTTTAAATATGGGGAATGTAAATCGTTGCTATAGGAACAAGCATGCTTGTTGAAATAGAATACAAGAAAATTGGTCTTTCAAAGTTGTTTTTTTTAAAACAGAAAATGCTAAAAGTATTTTTTCTTACTACAGAACTGATATATTTAAAAAAAACACACATGCAGGATATTGCCTGAACTGCAGCTTTAAGATGCAGAAGTGTTATTCTCCCAAAAATATGAAACTATGTGTGTACTCTTTTCATTTCATGCCATATTTCCATTATGTAACTAGATTTATGCACAAACATACTGGAAGCTAAAACAGCACCGTTGTAAGTTCCAAATATGTGCAAAGCTTGTAGGAAGTCCATCTGTCTCTGAGCCATTCAGAAAACATAATGAGCTACTCACTGTAGGCAGTCACCGCACCCCTGCAGGTTTCTAGTTACTTGGAATGGCTTGTTTTGCAATATTCTCTACTTATTCCTAGAAGGGAGAGCTCAATCCAGACAGTCCACATTCCATCTGTTTACTTCTTAGCTACAAATCCCGGAGGCATTTGTAAATTTGATACATGAGACTGCTAATAGAAGGCATCCCATATTATAAAATGTCCCTGTAGGTTAGTCAGGTGTCATCCCTGAAGATACATGCACAGTCAAAGAAAACAGAAAAATGAGTGTATAATTATTCTGAGATTCATATTGTATCTGTACCTGCTAGAACTTTAATAATCGACATAGAGCTCAGCTTCAAATCATCTGGCAGGCTGCAAAGAGGCCGTGCTGCCTGACAGCCTGGCTTTAAGTAGGCATTCTCGGAACTTCTCCCCTGGGCAGGGGAGGGAGGTGTGGTGGGGGCGGGCCAGCGAGGGGAAGGCCAGACCCCCCGGTCATGAGGCCCCCTCGCCTATGCCTAGGGGGGGGGGGCGCTGTATAGCTGGTAAAACTAATTTTAGGATTTAAATGCATACATGTATAATCCAAAGATCCTCTTCTGGTGCAATGCTTACAGGTACTAGAGGAATTCTGAGGATCTTTCTTAACGTGATACATCAAATATCTCTGCATTTGTTAAACTGTTACATGGACCTCTTGCCTGAACAAAACCATATACTTAAAAAGAAAAAGTTACAGTATGTCAGGCTTTTATATGAGCGGGATTCCCTCTCATATAAATAAAATATTTTCACCCAAGTGAGTAAGAATATACAGTAAGCCAGGATCCACTTAACTAGGATACAAGGTATGCATTTACTGCCACTGACTTGAATAGCTTTAACATATGATGGCAGTGCAATACCAGTTATTAGACCTTAGTGAATCTCCCTATAGTACTGATGCATCGGCCGTTATTCAAACACATCGCGGTGCCGATTTTGAGTTCTCTGCTGTTCCCCACGCAGCATGAACGCGGCCAATCACCCCAGGCACTTGCGCTTATCGCTGATGTTTTGTTTGAATTTCATGGATTCTGTTTCTTCGTTTGCAATAAAATGGATGAATTGTAATTTGTACAGTACTGTGCTACTGTGTCAATTTCATGTTTATAAAAGCCAGAACACTAAAATTCGTTTTCTGCACTCGCCGCGCTCACATCTTAGTGCGGGAAAGCTGGAATTCATCCCGCGGTTTCAAATCGGGATTCCGATGTAAATGACACGTGAAGTGTTCGAATAACGGCCGCTGCATCAGTGTACCTTTTTTCTGCATTATATCTATAACTGTCCAATCTCCCTTGATGATGTAGGTGACTAAATATGCAAATATAGCCCCCCAACCTCCTTATGATGTAGAGACCAATCTAATGGCATCTACCTCATCCAGGGAGAAAGAATTACAAAACTGCATCTTACCTTGAGCACGGGGAGAGAGCTGCAGACAGAGAGATGGAGAGATGGCTGTGCACATCATCTAAAAGGTGAGTATCGGTATTCTCTCCCAGCAGATGACCCAAAAGAATTAACGCTGTGAGGTCCCATTCAGAAGCATGGAACCCTGCAGTGTTATTCATCCTGGACAGTTTACTGTTCTCAGAGCAGCGACAAATGTAGCCACAGTGCAGCCACACTGGAACGGTAAGTCATGCTACATCTGTAGACAACAGAATGTTGTCATAAATGGAACCTTGTGAGGTTGTCCTAAAGTAAGTGGAGTACCTCAAGGAAAGGTACTGGGACCCTTGCTTTTTAACTTGTTGATTAATGACCTAGATGTTGCCATAGAGAGCAAAGTCTCATTCTTTGCTGATGATACTAAATTATGTAAGGTACATTACAATATGTATTTAATTCTCGAGAAAGACTTGGATAGACTGGAAACTTGTGCAGGTCAATGGCTGATGAGGCATAATATGGATAAATGTAAGACGATGCATTTTTGAAAAAATAATAAAAAGGAGACTTCCAAATTAAATACCACAGAATTAGGTCATTCCTTGATGGAGAAAGATTTAGGAGTGTTTTTATAGTGGAGGCTTAGCAATAGTGCCCAATGTCAAGCAGTAGCTGCAAAGTCAAAAAACATGTTATCTTCATTATGTAGGTATGGGATATTTATTTTATTTTTATTTATAAAATGTTTTTTTTTTACCAGGAATTAATACATTGAGAGTTACCTCTCATTTTCAAGTATGTCCTGGGCATAAAGTTAAGATGACAAATAATACATGGTTACAAATACAGTTACGTAAGTGAGCAGGGTATACATTATATACAAGACATTGCATGCACAGTTAGAGATAATATATATATTGTGACAAACGGCTTACTCCGGGGCTCCGCCGTCTGTCTGGGACTGTTAGAACACGTTTTTTTAAAGTAGGTTAAATGATGAGGCGTCCCGTGCTGTTCCTTTAAACAGGCTATGCCTGGTTTATTCAGTCCCAGGCACTGAAACTGCCACAGTGCATACAACAGAAACACAAGCAAAACAAAAAGCTGCTCACCTGAGCAATAACTTAACTTAGGTTTTCCCTGACTCAGGGTTGAAGTGGCTTTTCCACTTCCAACAACAAAACAAGGTACTTTGCAGTTTTAGACAAAAAGGAACAGAATGATTTAACCTGTTTGGGGAGAGGCTTTTCCCCTCTCTGCTTCCAGCAGCCTTCCTGTCTCCAGGCTCTTGGGGAGAGGGAAGAGGAACCAGGAAATCAGTCTTAAATACCTGATTTCTAATTAGCATGACAGGTAAAACATACTGGACACCTAACAAGCTCCTATTGAACCCCCAAAATAACCACAACATATATATAAGCATATGAGTGTCACAGAGGAGTGCTACTGAGCATGGCAATATATATTTAAAACCAGAGACAGAACATAAAACACAGACAGAGCTCAGTTTTAGAACATCCAGTGAAACTCATACACGGTACAGTGCCTAAATATATATGTATACATATCTAATAAGTAAAATGGTCTTTTAGTTTGACATTTTTGGCCAAAATTGTTGTAAGCCCCTGAGCCATTGGCACGCTTACAACAATTTTGGCCAAAAATGTCAAACTAAAAGACCATTTTACTTAATAGATATTTATACATATATATTTAGGCACTGTACCGTGTATGAGTTTCACTGGATGTTCTAAAACTGAGCTCTGTCTGTGTTTTATGTTCTGTCTCTGGTTTTAAATAGCATGACAGGTGACAGACATCAGGCAGCAGACAAACTCTGGTCTGCATCCCTCAGTTCCAGCACTTGCCAAACTGTGGGATGGAGTGCATGTATTAAGAGGCTGCACTCCCAGGCCAAACAGGATAGAAACTGTTCAGTATCCTGGCAGCCCTATATATGGAATTTATTACCATCCCCTGGTTTCTGTCACAATATATATATATTCAAGGTGTGATCTTACTAATGTTTTATACAGTGGCATAATTATGCTTATGCCCCTTCCATCTATATCATACACCTATATTATATATATATATATATATATATATATATATATATATAATATAATATAATATAATATATATATATATATATATATATATATATTATATATATATATATATATATATATATATATATATATATATATAATATAGGTGTATGATATAGATGGAAGGGGGCATAAGCATAATTATGCCACTGTATAAAACAATAGTAAGATCACACCTTGAATACGGAGTATATTTTTGGGCACCACTCCATAAAAAATACATTATGGAACTAGAGAGTGCAGAGAAAAGCCACCAAATGAATAAAGAGTATGGAAAATCTGATTTATGAGGAGAGGATAGCTAAATTAGATTTATTTACATTAGAAATGAGGCGTCTAAGAGGGGATATGATAACTATATATAAATATATTTGGGGACAGTACAAGGAGCCTTCAAAGGAACTATTCATCCCAAGGGCAGTAGAAAGGTGTCGGGGTCATCCCTTAAGTTTGGAGGAAAGGAGATTTCACCAGCAACAAAGGAAAGGGTCATTTACAGTAAGGGCAATAAAAAAGTGGAATTACCCATGGAGACTGTAATGGTAGATACAATAGATTTGTTTAAAAAAAGGTTGGACATATTTTTAGAAAGGAAAGATATATGTATATAGATGTGTTTACATTAGAAAAGAGGCATCTAAGAGGGATATGATAACTACAATATATGTACAAATATATTTGGGGACAATACAAGGATTTTTAAAAAGAACTTTTCATCCCCTGGACAGTACAAATGACAGAGGGGCATCCCTTAATGTTGGAGGAAAGAAGATTTCACCAGCAAAAAATTAAAGGGTTCTTTACAGGAAGGGCAGTTAAAATGTGGAATTACCGTTGGACACTGTGACGGAAGATACAATAGATACAGTATCTTAAAAAAAAAAGTTGTATATATTATTATAAAGGAAACATACACGGGGATATACCAAATAAGTAAACATGGGATAGATATTGATCCAGGGAGCAATCTGACTGCCATTATTGGCGTAAATAAATAATAAACTGTATCCCCTTATGAGACATAATTGGATAATGTCTCAATGTTTTTTATGTTTGCATTCCTCTGCATCAAAATACTGTAAATACAAATATATGATAAGTATCTTTTGTCTAAATTTAACATAGTTGAACTTGACGGCCATATTTGATTCTATCCACCTCATCTAATTTATATAGTTATATACTGTAGTTTCATAGTAGATGGGGTTGAAAAAAGACATGGTCCATCAAGGTTAACCAATGCTAAATTTAGACGCCAGATACTTTATCCTATATCCGTACTTACAGTATATTGATCAAGAAGAAGACAAACAAAAACCCAAATGACATATCCTCCAATGATATCTCATAAGGGGAAAAATAAATTCCTTCCTGACTCCAAGAATTGGCAATCAGATTATTCCCTGGATCAACATACTCTCCATACTCAAACGTGCTCACCACAAAACAGGACCGGACCGCGGGGCTGATGTGGGAATGTGTACACACCGACCCACAAAGCCATGTCCGGGTTGCGCAGTCCGTAGTCGTGAGTAGCTGGGGTCAGTATTGGAGACAGCAGCATAGTCCGTAGGCAAGCCAGGGTCGAGGTTAGCGGCACAGGAACAGGGTCGAGGTACTGCAAAGTTCGGCAATGGGAAAACTTCAGCGAAGACGCTTCAGCGAAGCTGCTGCAGCATGACGGGGAAAAGACAGGAGTAACAGGAACACGAAGCTTCAGTACAGGGACAATCTTCACTTTGAGGAGGCAGGAACCAGAATCCACAGTGCTGGGAATCCAGCGCTTCAGCACGGGAAAGCAGGAAAAGTTTGGTGAAAATGCTTCAGCGTAGCAGGGCTTCTGAAAGGAGGGAACAGGAACAGAGAAGGGCGAAGGCCAAAGGAACCAGGGGTGCAGACATGCCACAGGAATCACTGGGGAAACCAGCGTAGCCGCTTCAGCGCGGCGAAGGCGAAGTCTGCCAGGAACAAGGTAAGCAGTGCTGGGGCTACTGTGCAAGAAGGCCTTGGGAAGCAGGGGACTAGAAGCAGGAGACTAAGGCACAAGGAGGCCAAGTCAGGCCAAACATAGACGTCTGTGGCAAGCACAGTTACTTGCAGAAGGAAAGCAAAGTCTATGTCCAGCAATGAGGAAGTGAAAGAGCAGGGTTTAAATAGGAGAGATGCATGACTGGGATTGAGAGGCGGAGCGGAGGTGCGGAGCGGAGGTGCGGACTCTGCGGAGACTGAGATTGGCTGCAAGGCACAGGAGACAAGTGAGTGTACTTGCTTGCAGCTGGGGAGGGTTTGTCTGGAAACTCACAGTTCTGCAAGGATGAGTTCCAGCCAAACCCAGGAGCGGATTCCTTACACCATGTTTACTTATTTGGTATATCATGGATAAATAGATATTGAGACTGGCAGTCTCAAACTAGTGCTTCACAACTTACAGTAAGCAAACATCTTCACAGAAACAGCAAACATGAATAATTCCATATAGGTAATGTTGAAAAGAACTTGATTGTTCAATTTCGTGGCAGAGTATAAATGTAACTGATTGATAGTCTGAAGAACAGTGCCTGTTAGTAATCTAAAATAATGTTCATCCGCATAATTCAGTTGTATATCAAAAAAAGGGGATAACAGCACTGTTGACAATTGAGGGAAAAGAAGACATGTGAGTGGTGGGTAAGCATACTAGGTCCCAGATGATTAGCGGACCATCCCCAATCCACTTCCTTCTTAGTGCAAACAGTTATTTTACTCCCTCAGTTTCAGATAAGTAAAGATTGTATGCATAAACCTTTTAAATTGATAAAAGTCATATGATGTTGAAAATCAGTACTCACTGCACCAGTACATTGATGAACGCTGCAAAGTCCATCGGCGTGCGTGCATCTCCGGATAAACAATGCATGTGAAGAGCCCGAACAACCAGGCAGAAGAGAGCACAGCTCTTGAGCAAAAAACAGGAAACCAGAATAAAAATTCAGATAAAAAGGTAGGTTTATTTTTCACAAGGAATCATCTACAACATAGGCCTTATATACTGACAGTCCTCTTACGCATTTGGTGCACCAGGTGCTTTATCAAAGAGTGACTAGCCTAAGAACAAAATGCACTTTTAATGTAATCATGAACAACCCTCCCCACCTCCGCAGAAACACCTGAATCAACGAAAACTACCGGTAGCAAAAGTCCAGGTGATCATAATTGGCCAAGAGATCACTATAATGCAATACAAATGACAAGCAAATGAAATTAAAGCAATTATTGCTAAACACTGGGATGTCCTTAAATTGGACAAATAATTAAAACCATGGGTATCAAAGGGTCCAAGATTCGTGTTCACAAAGGCAAGAACTTTAGGCTCATGTCTTTCACCGAGTCTTTTTGCCACAAAAAAAGAATATGAATACATTTAATATTCCGAACGGCAGTTATAGATGTGGAACATGCTCTGTATGTTCATACATGAAACAAATCAAAATGGTCAATTGTACAAGCATAAAGAGATCATTTAAAATTCAGTCCTTTCTTAACTGTAACACGTAATTTGTTGTATATCTGATTCATTGTGCATGTGGAAAGGGTTATGTTGGACGTACTGTCAGACCACTAAGGTCTCATATTTTGGCGCATCTCAGATCTATTCAACATAAGGATCTTAGATATCCTGTTTCCAAACACTGGACTATGTGTCCTTTAGAGGATCTCAAAACGTTCTCATTTTCAGCATTAGAGCATGTCCCTCCACATATAAGACATGGTGATAGAATTGCTCAGTTAAACAGAAGAGAAATGTTTTGGATATTTTCCCTTAAAACTTTGATCCCCGATGGAATTAATATAGACTGGGAGCTTCATCATTTTCTGTGAATCATTTTTTGTGAATTATTCTTTGACGGAATATATATCTTGTTAATGAATAGTTTCATGAGATATACATGTATATAAAAAATGGTTATAAAATGTTTTTTAAAACAAATGTTTTTCAAACAATTTTTGGATGATATGTATTTTTGAAGTCTATTTTTCTTTTTTCTATTTAGGTACTATATACAAGTTAATTATTAAGGTTGTCTTTCAATTTGTTGATTGTGATTTAGTTCTTGTCTCTTCTTTTGTCATTAGTTTATATATTTACAAAACAAAGTTGTTTTATGTTTATTATTCATTTGTATTTTTTTTCTTCGTTATTTTGTACCTTCAAGTCTCTCTAGTTCCACTTGTATTGTATTGTATGTCTTTATTTATATAGTGCCATTAATGTACATAGCGCTTCACAGCAGTAATACATGTGGTAATCAAATAAATAACATATAATATAAATAACAGATCATGGGAATAAGTGCTTTAGACATTAAGGAAGAGGAGTCCCTGCTCTGAGGAGCTTACAGTCTAATTGGTAGGTAGGGAGAACGTACAGAGACAGTAGGAGGGAGTTCTGGTAAGTGCGTCTGCAGGGGGCCAAGCTTTATGTATCATGTGTTCAGAATAGCCACAGTGCTATTCATATGCTTCTTTAAGTAAGTGTGTCTTAAGGTGTGTCTTAAAGGTGGATAGAGAGGGTGCTAGTCGGGTACTGAGGGGAAGGGCATTCCAGAGGTGTGGGGCAGTCAGTGAAAAAGGTTTAAGGCGGGAGAGGGCTTTAGATACAAAGGGGGTAGAAAGAAGACATCCTTGAGAAGAACACAAGAGTCTGGATGGTGCATAACGAGAAATATGATTATATTGATTACACTTGATTATATCATACAGAGTGTTGCTGTGCAAATATACCTGGGGCATTAGTAATATTATCTATGTCATATATAATCTTTTGGATTCAAGCTACTTCTTGCATCATTGGTGTTTGATATTGGTTTTGTTTTTATTATGTTTCTTTATTATTTTTTATTAATTCTTTAGTAATTTCTTTATTATTGTTTTTTTTAATAATTCAAGGTCAAGTTGTTTAGTGTTATTGTTCTAATTTAACATTTTTGCGCTGTCGGTGTGTTCGGGGAGTGTCCTCTCTGTCAGTGGTCTCTTGGCCAATTGTGATCACCTGGGCTTTTGCTGCAGTTGTTTTCGTTGGTTCAGGTGTTTCTGCGGAGACGGGGAGGGTGGTTCACGAGCACATTTATAGTGCATTTTGTTCCTAGGCTAGTCATTCATTGATAAAGCGCCCAGTGCGCCAAACGCATAAGAGGATTATACAACGCATATGTTGTAGATAATTCCTTGTGAAGAATAAACCTACCTTTTTATCAGCATTTTTATTCTGGTTTCCAGTTTTTTGCTCACGAGCTGTACTCTCTTCTGCCTGGTTGTTCGGGCTCTTCACCTGCATTATTTGGTATATCGCTGTATACCTTTCCTTTCTAAAAAGATGTCCAACCTTTTTTTTTTAACACATCTATTGTATCTGCCATCACAGTCTCCATGGGTAATGAACTCCACATTTTATCTGCTCTTACTTTAAAGAACCCTTTCCATTGTTGCTGGTGAAATATCCTTTCCTCAACCTTAAGGGATGACTCAGTCCTTTGTGCTTGGAATGAATAGTTATTTTGAAAGCTCATTGTACTGTCTCCAAATATATTTGTATATAGTGTTCATATCCCCTTTTAGATGCCTCTTATCTAATGTAAATAAATATAATTTAGCTAGCCTCTCATAAATCATATTGTCCATCCCCTTTATTAATTTGGTGGCTCTTCTCTGCACTCACTCTAGTTCCATAATGTCTTTTCTATGGAGTGGTGCCAAAAATTGTACTCCATATTCAAGGTGTGATCTTACTAATGCTTTATAAAGGGACATAATTATGTTTCTTCCCTTCCATCCATTGCTCGTTTAATGCAAGATAAGATCTTGTTTGTCTTTGCAGCTACTGCATGACTTTGGGCACTATTGCTTAGTCTGCTGTCTACAAGCACTCCTAAATCCTTCTCCATCAAGGATTCCCCTAATTTATCCCCTTTTAATTTGTAAGTCGCCTGTTTATTCTTGCTTCCCAAATACATAACCTTACATTTATCTGTTTTAAACCTCATCTGCTATTTACCTGCCCAAGTTTCCAGACTCTCCAAGTCCTTCTGCAGAGAAATTACATCCTGGTGTGATTCTATACCTTACAAAATTTAGTGTCAAGAGCAAAGATGGAGACTTTGCTCTCTAGGCCATCCTCAGGGGTCATTAATAAACAAGTTAAAAAACAGGGGTCCCGGAGGCGCATGCGCAAAGGTGAGGTGGATGTCAGCATAAGCTGAGAGCTCCGTCCATCACTACGAATTCACTAATAAAATATCCACATGAAAGCGCTTATTCCAGCCTAGAATTATCACAACAAGAGCAGTGACTGTTCTGAGATGGCTCCGCCGAACAACCGGAAAAAGAATACGGGGGATCTCCAAAAATATCTAAACAGATCTAGCTCGCAGGCCGCCGAAGCAGAAATGGCGCCGCATTCAAATGGCGGCTCGGACTCGGATCGTGAAGATGACTTAGCGGAGGGGCCGGAACAGCTACCGGTCCGCCGCTGTGACTTCGATAGACTTTACAAAGACCTCAAAACTCTGCTACAGGCCGAGATCCAGGAGCTCCAGAGAGAGGTACAACATGTAGGAGAGCGTACCGGAGCGATAGAGGAAAAAATGGCGGCCGCGTCCAAATCAATTAAAAAAACAGAGAAGAAGACTGCTCACCTGCAGACACAAGTGGATGAGTTAACAGATCGTCAGGAAGATGCAGAAAACCGGGAGCGCCGGAACAATGTCCGGATTCGCGGCGTTCCAGAGTCAGTCACAGACGTGGAGGGCTTTGTCTCCCGATAGATGGCGACAATATTACCGGATATACCGGAAAATGAATTGATGATGGACCACTGCCATCGAGCCCTTAGGAGCAGGCCGCTAGCCATGGAGAAACCCAGGGACATCATCGCCAGGCTCCACTACTTTCATACGCGGGAGGCGGTGTTTCAAAGGTGCAGATCGGAGGGGTCATGCAAATTTGAGGAGGCCTCCCTACATATTTTTCAGGACCTCTCACCAGTAACCCTAGCCAGATGGAGGCAGCTTCAACCAATCACAAAAATACTGCGTGAGAGGCCTATGAGGTATAGGTGAACCTTCCCGTTTAGCCTCCTCGTCATTAAAAACGGGAGAGCTATGTACATCAAAGAACCTGAAGAGGGTGAAGACTTCCTGAAAAAAATTGGGCTGATTGAGGTCCCGAGTACAAGCCCACCCTTGGTCCAGCCGGCAGAGCAGAAGTGGCAGACAGTGGGGAGGCCCACTCCAGACCGAAGGGCTGAGGCAGCGGCTGATGAATAAAAACCAAGTAGTTCTGAGTTGTGAGAGGTTCACAGTTACAACAGTTAACCGATGTTCCGGTGCATTAAAGACTTTTTGACTAAATGAATCGTTATCCAATTCATCCTTTCACAGAAAAGTTTACTGAGTAGTTGGTCCCCGAGCACTCAAAGACACCCCTAAAAGACGGGGGCTAAAAGATATATACTGTACCTGAAGATAAAAGAAAAAACACAAACAATCACCTCACCTGAGAAAAAGTTTTCCAGTTTTGGCGGTGATGGCGGCTGCTAATGGTAGAACGCATGCATCTAAGATGGCATTGGTGAAGGACGGGGGCACCATCATGGGACCAGTAAGGCGACGAGGTGTGGGTGGCGGGAAGAAGAAGCGGGAAAGCGGCCGTCTTCAGGAGCAGCCAGGGACGGAATGACGTCACCCGGACATACGTCACAGGCGGCCGGCAGCTAAAGGTCCGGGGGGGGAGGGGAAAAAGGAAAAAAAGAGTCCAGGCATACGGCCCTTGCAAACCATAGGAGGGGAAAATAAAATAAAATAAGAAAGAGGAAGAGGGCAGAGAGGGGGGGGGGGAGAGTAAAATGGTGCCCCCCGGTGGGAGAATAAGGTTGAGTTTCATCAGGCAGGTGAGCGTAGTGAAAGGGAGAAAAGATATCGATAACATTAGCGGGGAGTTACTGTTAGTTGGGGAGAATGAAAGTTTTAAAGTTCGTAGATATAGTTAAGAACAGAGGCTTTAGGCTGGTAGAGAGTCCCCTAGGGTGGAGAACAGGAGAAGAGGGGATAGATAGATAATCATGGATTTAAGTAGAATGTTCGGGTAAGAAGTGGCGGGGGGGAGCTAGGTCCATTCCCACGAACGGTATGGGTCTCAACATGAGTGCCAAGAGGCTTGCGCTGTGGTGGCTCATGCAAGTCCCCGCTGGACCAGCGAACATCGAGGTCAGCAGTTGGGAGAAGATCACCCAGGAATGCGACCAAGCTGGACGTCCAGGAGGGTATCAGGGGATAGTTCAACGGCTGCCACAAGCTGTTCACTATTTGTATTGATCTGTTGTTTGTGTTAGTCTCATTGTTTCCCTTTTGTGTGCCCCAGTGTTTTTTTTCTTCCCCGGCAGCCAGAGAGTTTGAGTCAGACATGGTCCAATTCAAAGCGGAGGGCCTTGTCCAGGGTCACACTGCGGGAACAGATAGCCCATAGTACAGCTCAACCCCTCATATCAACAAATGGGTAAGGACTTTGTAATTTTGTCCCATAATGTTAAGGGATTTAATAGTCCCCAGAGAGGCCCTGACTGACTACAAGAGATATGACCCAGACATTATTCTCATACAAGAGACACACTTTTCCAAATCGAGTTCCCCAAAATACATAGATGGCAGATACAGAAACTGGTCCTCAGTGTCAGCAAATAAAATAAAGAGTGGAGTTGCAATCCTTGTCCACAATCGGGTACTGTTGAATATTAGCCTACTAAAGAAAGATAAAAACGGTCGGCTCCTTATTGTGGTAGGGGACATCAAAGGTCAGAGCATCACGCTGGCTAATGTGTATGCTCCAAGTGAGCAAGCGGAATCATTTATGGATAAATTTTTCTCCATGTTAGAAAAAACAGCTCAGGGATGTGTGATTGTAGGAGGAGACTTCAAACAAACTCTTGATCCAAAATACGATAGGTGTACACCTGGGAATAATCTCCACCCGAAAACCCGGGTAGCATGGTCCAGAGGGTTAATAGCTAACAAATTGAAAGATGTATGGCGGGAAAAACATCAGGGGGAGAGAGGGTATACCTTGTACTCACATCCACATGACAGGTACAGTAGGATAGACTACCTCTTTCTTTCTAATAGAATGGTTTCACAGATCTCCCACACGGGAATCCATGATATTTCATGGTCGGATCATGCGCCTATTGAGCTGCGGTGCACCGATTTTAGACTGAACAGACCAGGTGCGAACTGGAAACTCAATGAGTTGTTAATCAAAATCCCTGAATTTGAGCACAAAGTAGGGGATCAAATCAGGGAGTACTTCCAGACGAACGTAGGCAGTGTTTCATCACAGTCCACCCTTTGGGAAGCCCATAAGGCAATGTTGAGAGGAGATCTCATAGGGTTGGCAAGCAGACGTAAAAGGGAGAGGGACATGAAGATTAAACAACTTCAATCAGAATTGGCTGCTCTCTCTGCCCATCATAAACAGAGTTAGCAGGCACCGACCCTGAAGGCCTTGCTTGATACTAACACAAAACTAAATTTGTTACTGGCCTCCCGGGCTGAGAAGGAGCTGTCATGGTCAAAGCAGACATTTTTTGAAAAAGTGAACAAACCAGATACCCTACTTGCCAATAAATTAAAAGAAAAATTGCAAAATTTCCATATTCAATCAATTCGGACTAGTACGGGTGATCTTACTTCTGACACTAAACTAATCGTTGAAGAATTCAAAGCCTATTACGAGACCCTATATGACGGGGCGAAGGTCTCTCAGAACGAGGCCACTCGTAATCAGCTAAAAGCATTCCTATCAGCGGCAAGTTTGCCCAAGCTGGGCAGAGAGGAAAGGGAGGCACTACAGGTAGACTTCACATTAGAGGAGCTAACAGAGGTAATGAAGTCACTGAAGCCATCTAAAGCCCCGGGGCCGGATGGCTTCTCTAATCTATATTACAAAAAATATCGGAAAATCTTAGCTCCTCATTTACTATAACTATTTAATTCCTTCTTAGCGGGTTCCCCCATCCCAGGCCAGATGCTGCAGGCATCCATCTCAGTGATTCACAAACAAGGAAAGGACCCAGCGGACTGTAAAAGTTATAGACCTATCTCTTTAATTAATTCGGACACTAAAATCTTCTCCAAATTACTGGCCAACCGTCTTAATCAGGTGATGCCAAAGCTGGTCCATCCTGATCAGGTGGGTTCATATGCGGTAGACAAGCGGCAGACAACACCAGACGGATTATAGATTTAATCGATTTGGCTAAGAGAAAAAAGATACCGTCAATGTTGTTGTCTGGATGCTGAGAAAGTGTTTGATCGAATCGACTGGCCCTACCTGAGAGGGACGCTGAAGGAGTTTGGTCTGGGAGGGAGAATGATTAACGCTATTCTAGCTCTGTATCGGGGTCTGACGGCGAGGGTCAGGCACCAGGGCTTCCCGTCGGAAGAGTTCTAGATAAAGAGCGGCACCAGGCAGGGTTGTCCCCTGTCCCCCCTACTGTTTGCACTATGCATCGATCCCTTGGCGGGACATATCCGTTTAAGCCCAGACATAGCAGGTATACAAGTCACGGAGCAGCCACATAAGGTGGCACTGTATGCCGATTATGTTATTCTAACATTGTCGAAACCCCTTACCTCTCTTCCGAATGTGTTTAGCTTGTTGGGGGAATTTAATAAGATATCCGGCTTCAAAATTAACCAAGCAAAGTCAGAAGCCCTAAATATAAACCTGCCTAAGTTCACAGAAAAACTAATTGAGGTTAATTTCAATTTCAAATGGCAAGCCTCCTATATAAAATACCTAGGGGTTAATATCACTAAAGAGCATAGCACCCTATATAAAGCAAATTGTCCCAGACTAATAAGGACTCTGAAGGAGGATCTTAGAAAGTGGTCTGATTATAACATCTCCTGGATTGGCAGGATCCAGAGCTTAAAAATGAACCTTCTCCCCAGATTTTTATATCTGTTCCAGACCCTCCCGGTACGAGTTATCAAGGAAGACATCCTCCGGCTGCAGTAATCTATGATGAAATTTGTCTGGGGTAATAAAAAACCACGTACTAAGTTTAGCACGTTAATTAGGCCAACCACAAGAGGAGGACTGGCGGTACCTTGTTTGTTGTCATATTTCAGAGCGGCCCAATTATCCCAAATTATACAGTGGCACTTGCAACCTAGCCTTCGACGCTGGGTCGAGTTGGAGAAAGAGTGCTGTGCTCCCATAGAGCTACAGTATCTAATTTGGCTTCCAAAGCACGTATTTAAATCCGTCGGAGAACCGCTCGCCGCAGTGGGCAGCTCCTTGGCAGTTTGGGAAAATACCAAGTATAGGTGTGCCCTCACAGTGAGGCACTCCTTAATGACCCCGTAGGGGGGCAACCCTGATTTTGCTCCGGGCCTGAGTAGTTCTGACTTTTTAATCTGGAAACAGAAGGGCCTCACGAGGCTCTTGAAGCTGGAGGGAAGAATTTCAATAAAATCCTTTGAACAAATTAAATCTGAAAAAGAGATGCCGAATTCAGAATTTTTTAGATATCTCCAGTTGCGTGCGTTTTATACTAAAATTCCAAAACGCCCAAGGCGAACAAACTTTGAGCAGCTATGTTCGAGAGGATCAGACACTAGGGGACTTCTAGGATTTACAGAGAGGTGGTCTGTCCTGCACTGGATGGCGACAAAAAACTCAGCTATAGGAATAAATGGGAGACAGACTTAGGGGAGACTTTAGAAGACGAAGATTGGGATACCATAGTAACAGCGGCGGCCTAGAGCTCGATGTGTGTCACATTGAAGGAGAATGCATACAGTATAAAGTCCTGCTGCGGTGGTACCTCACCCCGATAAGATTGGCAAAGTTTGTCAGGAATTACCCCCCATTGTGCCCGAAACAATGTGGGGAGCAAGCAGACTTGCTGCACATGCTGTGGAGTTGCTGCAAAGTGGCCCCAATCTGGGAGGCCATCAGGAATTGGCTACAGAGAATTCTTGGCCTCGTGTTCCCTTTAGACCCCTGGTTGTTCCTGTTAGGCAGGCGCACCCAGGGGCTAAACAGATCGGAGCACAAATTAGTTGCACATTTTGCAACAGCCCTGAGGTGTGAAATCGCAGCATTGTGGAAGCAAACCGATTTACCCACAATCCCAAAAATAAGGAATAGAATTTGGTACGTATGCCGGATGGAGCAATTGACGAGTTTGGTCAATGACACCGGCGAAAACTTTCTAAAAATTTGGTCACCATGGCTGGCCCAGTCAGATATCCCTGGGGTGGGGCAACAATATTTTGCTATGATAGAGGGAAATGCATTCTCCTTTGATATGTAGGCACAGAATACAGGTAGGGGGGGGGGGGACAGGTAGGGATGACTGGGGGACACAAGTATAGGCCATAGGTTCAGGAGCCATATGCAGGGGGCCCTGATACAAAGATGAGGATCTTATAGAGGACACGGATTGCAGTGCTCTTCAGATTGGTGGGTTTTTTTTTCTCCCTCCCCCCCCTTTTCCCCTCCTCGTGTAGGTTCGTGTTAATGTTTGTGGTCTTGTTCGTCGATTGGTGTCCCCTGTGAGTCAAATTAGTCCATTTCGATAGAAAAAAGAGGTGTTTTGACCACAGAATTGTAAGACATTGGTTTGTTAGATAATGTTATGCCTGTACCATTCACCTAATAAAAACGTTTGGTTGAAAAAAAATAAACAGGGGTCCCAGTACTGATCCCTGAGGTACTCCACTCACAACCTTAGCCCAACCTGAAAAAGTTCCATTTATGACAACCCTCTGTTGTCTATCCTTCAACCAGTTTTCAATCAAGGTGCATATATTTTTACTCAGTCCAATTTGCTTTATTTTGTACACCAACCTCTTGTGTGGCACAGTATCAAAAGCCTTTGCAAAATCTAAGTAGACCACATAAACTGCATTACCCTGGTCCAAATTCCTATTTACCTCCTCAAAGAAACAAATAAGGTTAGTTTGGCATGATCCAATCTTCATAAATCCATGCTAACTATTACTAATAATTTTGTTTTCCATTAGCTATTCCTGAATATTATCCCGTATTAAACCTTCAATTAGCTTCCGCACAATTGAAGTCAGGCTTGCAGGTTTGCAATTCCTTTTTAAATATTGACACCACATCTGCTTTACGTCAGTTTTGTGGTACTAAGTCTGTGGAAATTGAGTCCTTGAATATTAAATGAAATGGTTTGGCTATTATTGAACTTTACTCCTTAAGAACTCTTGGATGTGTATATATCAAACCACTCACAGACATGTTTCAACCTTGATGGGTCTCATCAGTGTGAAGTTTACCATACACATTTTAAGTTATAGTGGGTAAAAAAGGCAACAAAAAACCTCCACCGTTAGCATACAGCCAATAAAGAGTATCACTTGTGAGCCTTTTTCACCCATCATAACTTAAAATGTGTATGGTAAACCTACCCAGCCTTGAAAATTGCAAAGCCAGTACAACCAACCTCACACTGATGAGACCCATTAAGGTTGAAAAATGTCTGTGAGTGGTTTGACTGGCTTTGCATCTAATCCCATGCAGTGCTTAAAAGCTGTGTGAATAGCAGAGCATTTGATTATATGGGTTCCATGTAAAAATGGATTTCAGGCAAAAGGTGACACATTGTGTGATCATTTGCATGTCATTTCCCAGAATCCCTTGCTGCAGTGGAAGCACTGTATGCTAGGTGATAATGGTTGAAAGGCAGGGTAGCAGACCTGTCTAAGACATGTGAATGTGCTAACAAGTTATATATATATCTACTCTCTGAATACAGTTTATTTGGACTTTACCTGGTGAGTGCTTTTTATCACCTTGCTGGTGATTACATGCAATATATATATATATATATATATATATATATATATATATATATATATATATATATTATATATATATATATATATATATATATATATATATATATATATATATATATTATATTGCAGAATAAATGAGTACTTCAGTATTAGGTGGTACCTTTTTTATTTGGACTAACAATTTATGTCATACAGTAGGACAAGCTTTCGAGAGTTCTCCTCTCTTCCTCAGGTCAGCAATACTGGTTTACAAAGGAATCTATGGCTAAAACAGAGGTTTTGAGAGCAGAAAAACAGAGGACTTATAAATAAGTTCTGATGAAGTATGAAAGCGAAAAATTAGAATGCTTTTTATAAAACTGCTGAATCTTGGCAACATTTTGTGGGTGTCATAATAATAAAAATGTCCTGGATTGAAAGACTCAAAATAGATACTTCAGTTTATCAATTGTAGCAGTACTAAAAATGGCATCTATATACATTTTTATGTCAACTAGAGATAAACCAACGTCTAGATAGCAGCTGGTTGTTAATGTATAACTGACCCTGCAATGCATATGAAATTTCACTTACTAACATATAGCATATGTGGAAAGCATACTGTCAGTCTACCTGCATTTCTTCTGATTTAACATCTCACAAGGGCCGTTATAGTAATGAAAATGTGTGCCTCAAAGGGAAAATTACATTGAATTATACACACTTTAGATTTTAAAAACATGTATTATTTAAAAATATAATAAAATTTCCTGCTTTCCATGTTCTTTTTGTGGTGGGAATCCATAACTTTTTGTCTCCTCTATTTCTTGTCTTCATTGTCTCTCCTCTCCCTTTATACCTATGTTGAATTTATCTGATACTGTTGTCTTTGTATTCTTTAGCCCAGTGGTTTTCAACTTTTGTTTGGTTAAGCAACCTTATAATTATATTGTGAAATGCTGCGGAACACCAACCCTCTCTAATAGCGTCTGGATCAAATGCATTGTAAGGAACTCCAGCCCTCTCTATTAGCATGTGTGAAATCAGTAACTAGAAAAAAGAGTGGTGTGTACAGCGCTAAAAATGAAGGTGAATACAAGATACAATACAAGATATATTAACAACAACGTGATGAATATTAATAATAATAATTAAATGGAATTAGGCAAGGCTGCCAGGAATAACTAATCCAAACACAGTTAGTGAAAGACAAAGAAAACAATACAGACCGGCGCCTTAGAGTCCAAATATATGATATATAAAAGTCCAATGGATGGCTTGGGATATCCAATAAATGGTGATCTAGTCCAGTGGACAGCAGGTTCCTCAGCAGCAACAATGATATGACATGCAGGGAAGACAAGAGAACAGGATCATAGCGTAACAGAGTATGGTTATAACAATTAACACATCGAAATAAACAGACAAGCACACACAACACTAAACAAGTAGGCTGACTAATACAATATAGATTTAATTAACACGATAAAAAACAGCAAGCTGGTGACGAGCAGGTCTAGGATCCGGTGTGTAAAACCAGAATCCTACTTACAGCAAGTCCCCAGGATATGAGCAGGTGAGTGGAGTATAAGTGGTCCGGCGACAGATGTTGGTAGACACGTGCCACGTGTAGATGCCTGCAGGTCCCTCTCCGGATTGATGACGATGATGGCGACGCTGCCTTCTGCTTCACAGGACGCCTTCCGTTTGCGCCTGGAACTGCGTCACAGCGGGCAGGACAACACACCGGATCTCACTTCAGGTACAAGCTCCTATACACCACGACTCCAGGAACTGCTTCAATGGTCTGCTCCTCTACCAGTACAGCTGGTGAATAACTCTCAAAGGCCCAACGCGTTTCGTGCGCATGCGCACTTCAGGGGTTGATGAGCACAGTCCATGATGACTTTAAATACAGACAGGGCACACACCATTGGTTGAATAAAATGTCACTCAAACTTAATTGGTGCTAACCATGGTTAGATACAATACCTGTCAATCATGTCCTGTGTAAAAGGCAGCCTTGACATACAAATAGAACAAACATGTATACAAATGCAACAAACATATATACATAAAAACACATACTATTAGACAGTTGTTACTGATCATACCTAATACATATTTTTAATCAGACCATAATAGATATCGTAATTATACACTCAATGAAATTAATGATATAATCTTTTTCCATATTGATTTAACCTTATTTGCACGCCTGTGGCTTTTGTATTTGCAGCAGCTGTTATTAGCTTAAATACCCATATAATAAAAGATCTATATATTCAAGAGTTAAAAATAAAAATATATTGAAATCTATATATGTGTTAAAAACTTATAATTTAATAAATTTATCTTAAAATTCATTAAAAGGTCATTTAAAAGATTCATTTAAAAAAATCATTTAAGAAAAACACCTAGATCAAAATCAATGTTGAGACCGTTAGGTGAGAGTGTCTTTAATTCGTAGATCCAGTAGGCTTCACGCCTACTGATCTGTTTAAGTAGATTACCTCCCCTCCAATTATTTTGTACAGTTTCTATGGCTTGACACTTTAGACCCATCGGATTCCTATTGTGGTGAATATTAAAATGATGTGAAACACTGTGTGTATTTAAACCTCTTTTTATATTAAAAATATGTTCATACACTCTTCTCTTGTAACATCTTCCAGTTCTACCTACATATTGCAGGCCACACGGGCACTGCAATAGATAAATTACAAATGAGGAATCGCAGTTTATTGATGTTTTTATAGTGTATGTTTTTTCTGTGACATTTGATTTGAAGGTGTCAGTGCTACTACTAAATGAACAAGCCATACATTTGGTGCATTTAAAAAAACCCTTTCTTTTGCTGCTTGGTTTTGATTCTGAATTGTCCAATGGACAACAAGGTGCTAAGCGCATTTTGATATTTGGTGCTTTTGTAAAAATTATTTTTGGTTTTTCTGGGAGACATTTAGATAGAGTGGTATCACACAAGAGCATAGGCCAATGTTTATTGAAAATCTGGCAAATTTTTGGCGCCATCTCGTTATACTGGGTTATAAAAGAAACTCCGATTGACCTAGATTTAAATACATAAAGTAATCATACTAAAATTAAATAGATTAAAAATAATCTAAACAATATTGGTCAGATATTTAGGAGAATCAAATGGAAGACAATGGCTTTAGACTGTTTCTCTCTTGTACCTGACCTCCTCTAGACTATAGCAATTATATCCATCTCTTTCTCTGTTGTGCTGGAGTAAATGTGGTTCGGTGGGATTCCATGCTCATACTGTATTTGCAGCTTTGCCCAATTATTCACAGATACTGGTGGAAAATACTAAAATTGATTAATGTCCTTGCGGTAAATCTGCATTTAGATTCTTGGGTGCTGCTTCTGAGCAAGCCTCCACTAGATGTGCATAGCTATCAATGAACTCATATAAACCATCATTTTAACTGCAGCAAGATGTGCTATTGCTTTAATTAAAAGAACGAGTTACCTGCCACTATGACTCAAACGCAAGTAAGAATATGGTCGGTTGTCACAATGTAAAAATTAACTGTAAACCAATTGCTTGACGTGGAACTCTTAGCTGGTCTTTGCTCAGAAATAGCTTCCTACAGATGTAGACAGCCTTAGATTTGTTGTTCGGGATAAGTTGCAGGAAATCCTCCCTTTGGGTGATCCTATTCAGAAGTAAAGGATCATCCGCAGTGATGTTGGAGGAAGCTACAGCTGTCACTTTCAATTAAGCTACTGCTTTTGGTTCTTTAAACCACGATTTAAGCAAAGTGCAGGTGACAACATCTGTACGTTCCAAATAGATTCTATACTTTTGTTATGGAAGAGAAATGTTTTTATATGTATTGTTTATCAGGTATTTGTTTCAATATACATGAATAATCTTTACTTCTATATTATCACCTTGCATCATATCACTTTTGGACAATTAAGATGTTAAAACAATGTCCATGTGAAACTGATGTAATGTTGTATACTACCTTTGATATGGTTAACTGACAAATCTATGCATACCATACTGCCTTTCTCCATTATTTTCCTAATCCCTTCCCTATAAACTTGTTACATTGCCTTCTTGGGGAAAAAGAGATCAGTTATACTATTTTTTCAAATCATACACAGAAGTTTTAAAAGGAGCAAATCCACATTTATCTGTACCTTATTAAATCCATCAAATAGTCACAAAGTAGGTTATAGCAAGGAAGAGGTATTTCACACTTTGCTTGCATCATTTTAATTAATAATTAATCAAATATCTTAAATATGCAGGAATAACCTTTTCAGTCTGTTCAAAAACGTTAGTTGAAACCTCTTCAATCAGCCTCAGACGTTTGGATGTGAGAATAGTTGTTTTATTCAATGATAACAATAACAAGTGGTAGGTAAGATGCAACCATTCTGAGCACTAGAATAGCATTTCCTGATATCACATAATACAAAGAAACCAACACACTAAAACATATATTTATACTTTATTGCAAACATGCCAACCCACCTTTTTTCTGTCTTCAGCTTTCGTCATACATGGTCATATTATCTTTGACTTATTTTCTCTGTATCAACTTTTGACTCTGAAGAGGGTGGGCAAAGTATACTTTTTAGCATGAGTGGTTTGTGGTTATCCCTTCTGACAACTTCTGCAAAAATCATCTTCCTTATGGGATAGGATATACATGTCTGTTAACCTCTTGAGTTATGGCAAACTTTCAGTACCAAACTTCCAGGCCTAAAATGTGCCTACAGTAGGTTCGGACCAATGTCCAATTTCAATGTCTATGCACATAAATATATATGCCACACAGCCGCACATTACACATTTTTTTATTATTATTATTTAACCAAAGCTGACACGTTATGTGGAAAAGATGTTAAATACTATATGTGACAACTAAAGAGGTGTGGTTCTCAATTGTTTACATACAGAATTTGTTCTACATTGCATGCCCATTCTGAAACAAAACACCTTGAAGTTCCTTCAAAATAGCAATCATTAATGTAGCAAAATGGCCAATGAATTATGGAATTAGCATATTAATTAGCACACAAACACACATTTTTCAAACTATTAAGAAACTATTCGGAACTGGTATTTTTTTGCTTCACATTTTCAGTTTTTTTGGGAAGTTTATTGAAATAAGAAAGAAGGGAAGAACCAAGGGATGGAAAATAAAGCATGGTATGGTTGTATAATACATTCTGATAGAAAGGAGAAACAAAACAGGAATAGTTTTCAAGGATTTTTAGAGCAATCTGGAAAGGATCTCAACCACGAATCCCACTTCTGCAAAAACTTTTGGTAGCATGCTTCAAAAAAGCAGTCATTTTTTTTCAATCACTAATGTGCGCCAAATTTTTTAAAATTTGATGTGTAGTTGTTGCAGTAAATGGCCCATATAGCCACTGGGGCATATTTAGAATGTACCCCTAAATCTAGCAAAGAGGAGAAACGTATTGTAACATTGTGCTACTGAAAACTGAACGGCCATCAATATATGAGATCAACCAGTTTTGGGAGTTGGAGACATCGGGGGTCGACTTTTCTAAAAGGATAAAAGGCTCAAGCCAAATTTAGATATAGAACACTTGTTCAATTAGACTAGTAATCTGAAAACAAAAGAGCGATATCGCTGTGCAACCCAAGTACATGTGGAAAAATATTTCCTCTGTCCACAACCCCTTGAGCACATATCCAAGGCCCTAGGGAAAGGTCATCTGGAGAGGTTAAGTAGTATCTATAAAGCACATTGTAACTATTCTCTTTGTTGGTAGTTCAAATGGATGAGGGGTCCGTGTTCCCAAAAATCAGACCAATATCTCTAAAATCTCCTTCCCCAAATTAACCATGAAAAGACACATAGTTATGTTTAGATAACTAAACCAATGAAACCAATATAGTATATGTATTCGAGATCAATCCTTTTTGATGTTAAGTAAGGCTTGTAAGGTATACATTTTGGGAAGAGTTGAATTTCAATTAAGCGTAATGTTGAAACTGCTCATACAGTACAGTATCTTAAAAATTCTGAGGGAGGTAATGCTTCTTCTTCTCATTTATTTGTAAAGCACTCACATATTCCACAGCACGGTACAATGGGGGATACAGAGTTATGTATATTACAAAAACAGACTAACATGCCAAATAAGGACAAACAAGTGCAAAAGGATACAAAAGGTAATGAAGGCCCTATAATCTAGAGGGAATAAGGGCAATGTTGTAATAAAAGGTAAAGTGGCTGCTTAATGTGGGATGGAGTATGCCTCAGGTTAGAGTATGGACCAACCGCACAGCTGATTCCATTAGTTTTGGGGATGAGGATTTTAGGGGGTGCTAGCGTGGAGTTTGGTCCAGTTTCACGGCAGATCCCATAGGGTTGGGGGGGGGGGGGTAGTTCGTATGTTAGGGGTATGCCAGTTAGACTTCCTTGAAAATGTGAATTTTTAGGGAGTTTCTAAAATGTCTGAATGCTGGGGGAGAATCTGATGGTGCGTGGTAGGGAATTCCATAGAGAAGGTACAGCACGGGAGAAGTCTTATAAGCAGACGTAAGAGAAGGTAATAAAGCAGGAGTCAAGATGGATGTCATTGGCAGAATGTAGAGGGCATTTAGGGATATATTTGAGGATGAGGGGTGAGATCTAAGGGGGTCAGTGTTGGAGACTTTTGGAAGTCAGGAATTGAAATTTTATTGTAGAGGATATGGGAAGCCAATGTAGGGATTTTTATAGTGCAAAGCACAAGTGGAGCAGTGCATGAGGTAGTGAGTATAACAGCATTTTCAATGGATTGGAGTCAGGACAGGTGGACAAGGGGAATGCCAACTAGGAGAAGGTTGCAGTAGTTGGCGTATCTTGGTGGAGATGGCAGGACTGTGTGAGGGACTGAATATGAGAAATGAAGGAGACTTCAGAGTCAAAGTTGACCAATAGACAGCGAGCTTGAAGAGATTCTGGTATTATTGACAGCTAGGGAGAGTGTTGGTGTAGCAGTAGCAGTGGAAAGAGGAAAGAATATTAATTCTTGTTTGGATATGTTAACTTCAGGTAGCTGTGAAACATCAAGGAGGAGATTACTGAGAGGTAGTTGGAGACACAGGACAGGAGAGAGGGGGAGAGGTTAGTGGAGGAAAGAGAGAGATTTGGGTATCAATGGCATAAAGAAGATACTGAAAGCCAAAAGATTGTATTAGTTCACCAAGAAAAGGAGGTGTAGAGTGAGAACAGCAGAGGGCAGAGGACAGAGCCTTGTCGGAATCCAACAGAAAGGAGGGAATGAAGAAGAGGAGATACCAAAGAAGAAAACACTGAAGGAGTGGTTGGAAAGGTAGGACGTAAGACAGGAGAAGGCTGCGTCATGGAGATGAATGGAGTTGAGAATGTTCAGGAGAAGGGGATGATCAACAGTGTCGAAGGCAGCAGAGATATTATGGATAAATGACAGTTAGATTTAGCTATTAGTAGATTATTGGCCACTTTTGTTAGTGCTGTCTTGGTGGAGTGTAGAGGACAGAAACCAGATTGCAAAAAGTAAAGCAGGGAGTTGGAGGAGAGAAAGTTAGTCAAGCAGTTGTATACAAGCCTCTCAAGTAGTTTGGAGACAAATGGGAGAAGAGAGATAGGGCAGTAGTTAGAGAGGGAGGGTTGGTCAAGAGAGGGGTTCTTTTGAATGGGCTTCATGTGTGCGTGTTTATAGGATGATGGGAATATGCCGGAGATAAGAAAGGTTAAAAAGGTGACAGGATAAGGCTTAGTGTGCCTGAGAGGGAGTGGAGGAGATGAGAAAAAAAATCAAGGGGACAAGTTGTAGGGTGAGATGAGGAGCACAATCCTAATCCTCAGTCACATGAAAAAATGAGCTGAGGATGGTAGGTGTGTGAAGGGAGGTAGGTGGTGCGTGTGGAGCCAGACATGGAGATGCCATGCCTGATGGACTAAATCTTATTTGTGAAGTATTTGGCAAGGTCTTGGGCCTTTAGAGTGGGTGGTTGCAGGTGGGCAGAGGAGAGTTAAAGGTGGTGAATAGATGCTGAGGGTTAGAGGACAGAATTAGTATGAGTGAAGTAAAGTAGCTTTCCTTGGCAAGGGAAAGAGCAGTGTTATAGGAGAAGAGTATCAATTTAGAGTGAGGAAATCTGCTTTAGAGCGTGTTTTCCTTCAGAAATGTTTAGCAGTATTTGAGCACTTGTGAAGGTAGCGGGTAAAGTTTTTGTGCCATGGTTGTGGATTCAATTTCTGGGAGTGACATGTGGTGGCAGGAGCTGCCTTGTCTAAGGCAGATAAAAGTGCAATGTTGTATAGAGAGGTTGCTAGGTCTTGGCAGGTAAGGGAAGAGATTAAATGGTGGAGAAGTTGTAAAGATGTTGGAGGGGGTCTAGAGCATGTAGGTTTCTGTATGTGTGTGTGAAAGTAGGTGTTGTGGAGGGTGCAAAGGGTAGAGTGAAGATTGTATTTCTACAGTGTAATGGAATATATCATATAATGCAATGGAGGAGATCAGTTAAGAAAATAAACGAAAACTCTAAAGAGTTTTAATTAGCTTGTACATTGCACAATGCTCTGCACTCACTGGTGCTTCTATAAAACAAGAAACAATGGCGGATTTCGGCGCAACTGCACATGTCTAACTCAGAGAAGCTGCTGGGATACTTCAAAAAACTTTATTGGTCGAACACACAAGGGCTAACACCGCATTCTCCCCCTCAACGCGTTTCACCCTTAGGAATAGGGCTTCGTCTTGGAGTGGGGAGAAGCGGAAGCTGCCTGCCTAAATACAAAAAAGCCAGCGAAAACGGGGACATATACATTAAAACATTAACCCCTCCAATGTTTATGCCTGTTACATATGTTGTCAATCAAGTGACCAGTACTGAATACTTAATTCATTATTAAACTTTATGACAATGTAATAGCATTTTAATAAAGAATATGCTGTTTAGGCTCAGGTCAATCATTGGAGATATATAAAAAAATAAGTAAAAGGTTGCTGCAAACACTGCTAGTGCCTGGTTTAAGTCCCATAGATTGCAGTAACAGCTTGTACTCTTTCATTGTGTTTATGTATACAGTTATACTGTACTCAAACAATATATTGGAAATATTTACTATGTAAATTATTAAGCTGATTACACATCATACACTGGGCTCCAACCAGGTGCTTGAATAAAGATGGGGAAAGAAAAGGGAGGGAAGGAAAAGTGGGGGGGGGGGGGAAGGAGGGAGAGAAACTCCAAAATAGAAAAGGGGAAAGGAAAAAGGAGGGGGGGAGGGGGGGAATAGTCAGTGAGAAATAGTCACAGAGGATAGTCTATTGAACTGTATGCCCTCACTCTAGGGGCATTACATCTTAATAGTCATTAAGTAAAATTAAAGAAAACAACGTAGATCCCAATCAATGTTGAGTCCGTTGGGCTGCAGAGAATTGAGTGTATGTATCCAGTGTGCCTCTCTCTGATGTAAAATCCTTAATCTATCCCCTCCTCGAGGTGGTAGCACAATGTGTTCAATGGCACAGCATTTGAAATTCTCCACAGAGCCCAACGGACATACATTGAAATGCAATGGTACTGTCCCTTCGGAATACCTCTGACCAGAGGGCGCGCATGACAGCTTTTAGCATGAAGCAGTGAGTTTCTGGCATTTTCTTTTCTATAGATGTCAGATTGGATATTATTCTCCAAATCAACATACAAATTTAAATCCAAAAATTTAATTTGGAATTTGTCGTATGTATGGAATTTGTCGTAGAACTAGTATGTCTATGTTTCTAAAACTTACTGGCTCGTTCAAATGTGGGCATTGTAAAATATGTCCAAATATGATTAAGACCAAGCATTTCTCAAACCATGATGAAACACGTAGATTTCCCATCAAAACCTTTATATCATGCCAGACCAATTTCGTGATTTACCTCTTAAAATGCGGTTGTAATAAACAATATGTAGGACTAACTAGTAGAGTCCTAAAAATTCGCATTATGGAACATCTTAGACTAATTAAAAAACACGATACTACACACCCGGTACCATTGCATTTCAATGTATGTCCGTTGGGCTCTGTGGAGAATTTCAAATGCTGTGCCATTGAACACATTGTGCTACCACCTCGAGGAGGGGATAGATTAAGGATTTTACATCAGAGAGAGGCACACTGGATACATACACTCAATTCTCTGCAGCCCAACAGACTCAACATTGATTGGGATCTACTTTGTTTTCTTTAATTTTACTTAATGACTATTAAGATGTAATGCCCCTAGAGTGAGGGCAACCAGTTCAATAGACTATCCTCTGTGACTATTTCTCACTGACTATTCCCCCCCTCCCCCCCCCCCTTTTTCCTTTCCCCTTTTCCATTTTGGAGTTTCTCTCCCTCCTTCCCCACCCCCCCCACTTTTCCTTCCCTCCCTTTTCTTTCCCCATCTTTATTCAAGCACCTGGTTGGAGCCCAGTGTATGATGTGTAATCAGCTTAATAATTTACATAGTAAATATTTCCAATATATGTGTTTGAGTATAACTGTATACATAAACACAATGAAAGAGTACAAGCTGTTACTGCAATCTATGGGACTTAAACCAGGCACTAGCAGTGTTTGCAGCAACCTTTTACTTATTTTTTTATATATCTCCAATGATTGACCTGAGCCTAAACAGCATATTCTTTATTAAAATGCTATTACATTGTCATAAAGTTTAATAATGAATTAAGTATTCAGTACTGGTCACTTGATTGACAACATATGTAACAGGCATAAACATTGGAGGGGTTAATGTTTTAATGTATATGTCCCTGTTTTCGCGGGCTTTTTTGTATTTAGGCAGGCAGCTTCCGCTTCTCCCCACTCCAAGACGAAGCCCTATTCCTAAGGGTGAAACGCGTTGAGGGGGAGAATGCGGTGTTAGCCCTTGTGTGTTCGACCAATAAAGTTTTTTGAAGTATCCCAGCAGCCTCTCTGAGTTAGACATGTGCAGTTGCGCCGAAATCCGCCATTGTTTCCTGACTTCCTTCTGACGGTGGCACGCAGGAGCAGCCGAGGTGAGCAGGCCCCGGACCGGAGATGCAGGTGAGGTAAGCAACCAACAGCCCCCTGCACCGGTCAACTCTGTGGCCAAGCGGAGCTCCCTCATGCGCTGCCCCAGTGTCTGACACAATTTCAGTTTGCCACTCTGCACACAGAAGCGCAGGACAGATCCCCACATTCTCTTCTATAAAACAAGACTGCATTATTACAGTGGCTAGATAACATTTATATTTAAATTCATTGTTCATGCTTGTAATAATCAGGGTTTGATGAAGCAATTAAACATCAGTGATATGATTAGCATATGAGTAAAATACCTGTAGCCATCTTTCCCTATGACTAAGGGAGCTACTCGTGCTGATATAACTGGAGGCCTAAGTCTCTGCCGCTGGCAGCCTGGGGTGAGCTCTTTCTCCTCTTGGTACACCGCCTCCACCTACAGTATGAGGGATCCCATCATGGGCGGGATGACCCCTCACAGGAAACAATCACAGTAAAGAGTAAAGAGTAATACACACGAATATATAACAACTGTTTACTGACACACACCTACAGTATACAATAAAAATAACAATATAATTGTACCCCACAGAATGACACAACAATAACGTGTTTGAGTACCCCCAAAGTAGTTAGGGTGAGGCGGCACCAATATCTCTGGTGTCCTAACCAGTGTCAGTCCCACTCAATGTCTGATACTACAATAATAATAATAAATACTTGGTTATTTAGTTAACCCTTTGGCCAAAGCGTCATAAGCCTGCATACCAACGCCAAGGTATAACCAAATTAATGCAGGTCCTACACTACACTGTGAACACTTCCTTTTACCTCTGTAAGAGGGGAAGAACCATCATAGGTCCTGTTCCTGCAGCAAATGCAAAGACCTCCCAAGTTAAAAAAGTGAAGGAGGAGGAATGAGCTCTGGGGGGGAGGTGCCACCAGCCTCCAAACAACTGCTATCAGTCAGAAATTGATTAACACATTCCCAGCTAGCTCAAACTCCCACACCCATCACATCATGAATATATATTTATGTCAACAAGAGAGCTACTGAGCGTGGCAATTGTATATAACAAGAGACAGGGGTGCCCAATGCTACATCCCATTAACAAAACATATATGGTAAAAAGTATAAAGTAAAATACTTCAATAATAATAATAAATACTTGGTTATTTAGTTAACCCTTTAGCCAAAGCGTCATAAGCCTGCATACCAATGCCAAGGTATAACCAATTTAATGCAGGTCCTACACTACACTGTGAACACTTCCTTTTACCTCTGTAAGAGGGGAAGAACCATCATAGGTCGTGTTCCTGCAGCAAATGAAAAGACCTCCCAAGTTGTTATATTTTGTCAATGGGATGTAGCATTGGGCACTCCTGTCTCTTGTTATATTCAATTGCCACACTCAGTAGCTCTCTTGTTGACATAAATATATATTCATGATGTGGTGGGTGTGGGAGTTTGAGCTAGCTGGGAATGTGTGCCACTCAATGTCTGAGATGGCCCTACTCCTGTGAACCGTTGGTGCACTTTATACCTGCCTGGGCACTCCTGTACCCAGGTTCAGCTGGTGAAATAGAGTATAATTCTGGTCCCATGACTTGGGACCTCCAACAATCCCCTCTCTCCTTATGAGGTTCGATCCGCTGTGTGAGGTGAGCTCCAGCTGGAGTGTTTCACCTAATGTCTCTATTCCCTGTGACCTGGTCTCAGGCTGCAGGGCACCGCGTGGCCATCTGGTCACCGGTATATCAGCACTACTATAGAACTAAATGGGAAGCGTCCCTATCTGGGGCCTTCCCTGCAACACTGCGCTGTAGTGACTCAGGGCCTAGGTGGGGCCTAAGGGGGGTAAGCCTAGGCCTAGTCCAGGGAAGCACTGCTCCCTGGACACTACCTGCTCTGCTGCCTTCTCTCTCAGGACTGGCTCTGGTCTATTTGCACGCCAATCTCCCTGCCTCCTAGAGGATCAATCCCTGTTGGCTGGGACTCCCACGTGATGCCTACCAACTAAGCACTATGGGCCACTGTCGCGGCCAAGTGTGGGGAGCTCCCTGTAATGGCCGCCACAACATCTACCTCACTGCGCATGCACACCGCTGCTTCTGCGCGACATCTAAAATGGTGGCCCTCACACTCCGAGTCCGCCGCGGAGCTCCGGCGGCTCTGATCCACCCTGCAGTCTCCCCCCGCACCGGAGGTCAGAAGGGGGCTCGGCTACATACCCATGTGACTGATAACTGTGTTTGGCATAGCTGAGCTACTGTAGAAATCACATTTATTATAGTCTTCTGAAAATGAACAAGATATTCTGCAAAGTTTGATGTGAGACATTACATTCTCTCTTTTTCAGAAGCTATAGTATATACAAAGTGCTTAAATGCCTTACGTGGTGCCCCTTGCTATGATTATAAAACTCAGAAGCATGTTGTATGAATATGCATGCACAATTATGTGGTTGCTTATGCTAATGAAAAGAACTTAAGTTTCTTTGTGTCAGCACATTTTGGAGTAAAAAATTAGAGAAACAATGAATCATGATTTTTTTAAATGGGTTTGCAGATGTGCAGCTTTATCTTTTCAGATTGAATTTTGTTTTTTTCTTTGCATCCCACATATAGTACAGTGAAAAAAAGAGATCTACTGAAACCCAATAATGCAGTACTTGACAAATATGTTATGGATTGCTCCTGCATTAGACATATGAATCCAATAAAATACACAAAGCAATCCTTGCATGAGAAGTAGGTCACTTTTACATGCTAAGCTGTAGTGCTCCTGCTTTCTTCTACTCAATATGCTGTGACACAGATTCTCAGTCCTGGAAGTATTCAGCTCAATTCAAATGAATGAGTCGGAAATATTTAGTTTAATGGAATATTGACTACTTTGTATTGTTCCATTTTCCTTGGTGTTCACTCCTGCTGCTTTCTTTGTCCTCTCCCTTATTTTACCTTTTCTATGTCCTGCTTGGGCATTTTGTTTCTTTCTACTCTTTCTCCAAATCTGTGATCACAGGCCATCTTACTCCCGATGATTACCATTTTAGCTTAAAAATAACGTGCAACCCAAACATGTTGGGACACCTGATACATATAAAGAAGTCCTGCAGCATCCATTGTTATTTATTCAAAATGAGAATAGTGAAACAAAAAAGTATGTCTAATACACATATTGTAAGTGTCAGGGATTGTCAGAATTATATTTAGATTTACAATTCTTTAAAGCCGACTGTCCTGGGTGTCCTGGGTAGAGCACATCATTTAGCATGTGTTTGGCTCACTTTCATGTTGACACATACATATTTGTTCTCATCTGTTCTGGTCTTCAAACACTGCAAATGTGCCAATGTTGTCCATGATACATTTTATTACCCTCCACAATTTTAATACAAGCATATGTTGAGAATAGATATTACTCATCAGTATATAATCTAATACAGTTAACCAGATCTTCTGTGGATTGAGTTAATTTATGATGCCCTGATTGTTGTCTTATAGAAATGCATACTCTTATCACAAGGGTTTGCAGCCTTTCTTTAGTAAACCATAATCTCTTCACTGTTTTGAAGCGGGCAACACATTGCAAAATGAAGCATTTCAGAATCTACAACCATCTGTGTGGTTTCATAAAAAAAATATTTGTTTTAGTGGGAGAGAACATTGCTTTGAAAGCAGCTGAGAAGTATGCAAATGAAGCCTGACAGTTGTCCACTACGTAGTCCATCCTACAGCTAGATATAGGCAAATCCACCGAAATCCGTTTCACAGATTTTTGCTGATGCTACCCCCAAAATCCGTTTTGCGGTGTAAAATCTGCAAACAGATTTTAGCAGTTTCAATCCACACATATTCATCAAAAACCACCACTGGATGCAACCCATGGATGAATTTGTGGAATCCAATCTGCGGATTCAGCAATCCCTTGGCGAATTGGATTTTAGAAATCTGTCCACGGGTTGCGGAGTCCGCAGAGTGTATTGGTAATGTAACACCCTTTCCCCCCTCTCACGAGAGATCTGCCTGTTAAGTGTAATCTGGTGCTGTGTAGCTCATGTGCTGTAGGCCAGAAAGCCTTAGTCTCTGCGGTGGTAGTGGGAATAGAAACGGGACATATAGGTGACTCCTCGTGCAGCGCCTCCATCTTGCAGGGTAGCTGCCGGGGGAAGGTAGTATTTCCTGTAGGAACTCCCTTTTACAATAGCGATACAGAGACATGGAACCGTTCACCATTTATTTGGGGGGCAGGTACCCGATTCCATCTCTGGCAAGAGAGGTACTTCTCACACAACCATCATATTACAGCTTCTCTCCATCTGGCACCTCGGTCATTCCCTGACTAGGCCCTTGTGACAGGGTTAACTCAGGTATTGATAATTATGCCTGGGAAACATACATTTGAGTCCTTCATCCAGCACTCAGAAGGTTAACCCAGTAAGAATACTTGGCCAATCAGGAAGTAAGCTGAGACAGCTGACAATGAGGAGGCTACTGCTTGTAGTAGGTGGCTGACTCAGACCACAGAGCTGTCCTGTGCAAGCTCTTATCCAGAAGGATTTCCTAAACTCTCTCTAGGGACAGAAATTCCCAAACAAAGATACAGTAAGGACTTAAATATTATTCCATAACTATTGTGGTATATGTTTAGGGGTTGGGAACTGGACAAAGCCAGCCAGCCCGATAGATAGGTCCTGGAATGTTTAGCTAGATCTGACTTTGGGGAGTAGGCATTCTTTTTATGAGTTTTGTTTTGCCTTAAAGGGACAGTGTGCCAACATGTTTATTTGTGTTGTGGAGAAATAGAACCACTCAACATTTGGTTTACCCTGAAACTGCACGTGTGGACTATTGTCTGACCTCGCCTACAGGCCATCCTGCCACAGCCCCCCAAGGGCTTGAGGCCCCAGAAGCTAGTCGCCACCCCCTTACACCCTAATGGGGTAAGGCAGACACACGCCTCACTCACAGGGAAGCAGGCTACATCCTGGAATCGTCTTACTAAATTTGGGTTATGCGCCTCTTATATACCTGGGGAGGGGTTAATGACCCTGCCCCAAACTGGGCAGGTGCTAGAGGAGGTCCCAGAGTCATTCAATATCACATGTGCCCCTTGACAATCCCCCCCCAGGCATGGTGCTCCCAACCGCCATCCAGCGTGCATCTGGCTATGGCAACAATATTACGAGTGTGCCAGCAGACTCACATCCTGGCCATGTGGAGAAATATAACCCTGGCAGAGCCTGCACTTACCAGAACGTACATGCCAGGGTCGGGAAACACATAGCCAGGGTCACTAGTCCACGTGCTCCTGTGGTGAAATCCCACATGTCCGAGCATGAGGCATACTATTTTAACACCACCAATAAAT